>NW_024119988.1:0-11558 GCF_003073215.2 Triticum urartu
CCCTTGTCCTCCTGGCGCGAGGAAGGGGACGACTAGCAGTGCCAGTCGGCTGGGCCGGCCTGCTGGGCCGCTGGGCCAGGCCGGCTGCACAGCGCCAGGCCGCAGGTAACCCAGGTAAGCTTTTCCCTTTTTGTTTCTTTTTTCTATCTTCTGTCATTTGTTTTGACTCAGTAATAATACTAAATCATTTTATTTAATTTTGTCAAATTTTGCAGGGACCTAAGGGATTAATCCAAAGCCCCTCGCCAAAATTCAGAATTTTTGGACATATATTATATATATAGCAAATATATATATCCAAAGCAAATAATTACTGGATTAATTCCAAATGCCCAAAATAAATACTTATGAGCTCCTGAAAATGTTGGTTTGATTTTTATCTCTGTCCAATATTTTCAGAGGGCAACATGAGCATTTTCTTGGACCCTTTTGGAGCAATTTTTTTACTTGGGTCATTTCCAGAAATGATTGTGAGGGTTTCACAAATCCCCATTTCAAATTTCAATGAAATTTAAACATGATGCAAACATGAAGGCTAGCCTAGGTCAACCTGAACTAGGGATGTGACAAATATCTGTTTGGTTGTGCATCGCCATGTCCATTGTTTTCTTGTTCATGCCTTTTTGTACATGTCCTAGAATTGTGGCCGCTGATTTCATTACATGTCTTGCACCCAATTCCCAGTTGGTGACCATCACTATCCAGCTCAGGCTGTGGCTTACTGTTTTTGTCATCATTTTTCTCCTTGCATGCAACCTTTTTCTAGGTTGCGTCGCTCCCTTTCTTCCTTCCTCTTGTGTTTGAAACAGGAGGTGGAAGAATTGTTTCTTTTTTATTACACCAGTTGTGCTGTGTTTGGTATTTTCTACTTGCTCAGTATTATTGTCATGCTGGGATTTCTCTGCTTGCTTTATTTTTGCTTCTTCTTCTTCTTCTTCCTCTTCTTCTTCGTTGAGCATATCAACTTCCTCGATCAGTGCCCTCATACCAGACAATGCTCTGTGGCACCTAGCATTGAACCTTGTCGCTCTGTTTGCAAGGTCCATTGATGTTTCTATCAGCAATCTTCTACGGCAAAAATGTGAGCTTCCATCTGGTGCTGTTTGTTCATAGTCTCTTCTGTCAAATGTTGCATTTGATCTTGTGTTCCAAGTGTATATTTTCATGATGTAAACCTCACGAATCTTGAGTACTCTCAGGTGAGAAAGCATGCATCACACATGGATGCAAAAGAGCCCTGCAGACAACACATGTTTTCTTTGTTTTGTAAGTGAACTGCATGAAATTAATAGACATATTTTTTTTGTTATTTGTTCATTTTAAGGAAGTGAACTTCACTTGGTTTTGTGAATTACTCATGCATGTGGACTTTTAAAGTTCAGTAAGTGAGGTTTCATGCATAACTATCAAAAATTAGTATTTTATTGGCTAGCGAGTCGCACCTGTGTGTGTCAAGAGTTTGCACTCACATTCGTGGACACCATTCTCTGCATCGCTGACCACTTGGAAATTATGCCTTGCCCAGTCAAATGCATCTGATCTGTTGTAGCGGTGTACGAGGTACTTTGTCTGGTTCTCAGGGCACCGTTATGCTCTGAATGCAGTGCTACGGTAGAGTGTTTCTCTAAAATCTGCAAAAACTGCCCTTGTATACACTTTTGATAGCTGAACTTCGAACCCAAACTGGGATGTTGTCTTTACCTCTGACTGCATAATCAGAAAATGCAGCGTTACGAAACAGAGAAATGAAAATTTTGTTTGTTTTTGTAGTTATATTTAGTAGTTTTTGATGGACATTTTGTTTATCTCATTTGCTACTATCTCTGGATGTTCAACAGCCTTCTTGGTCTAAATGTAATTGTCCACCTACTGAGCAAACAGATCAAGATCATGCTTCTCTTTGACGAAGTTTTTCTTCAATATGCGGTTCATGCTCTCGCTTCCCTGCGTGGAAGTCATCCGAGCATAGAAAGTTTCCTTGTAGTAAGCCGAGAACCACTCGTGCATGTCATCCCACAGCCAATTCATCACGTCGTCGTTTTGCAAGTTGTATTTCTGCATGAGGTCCTTCCATGCCTGTTCAAATTCTGATGGCATTAGGGGGTGGTTCAGCACTGCATTGAGGTCATCCTTGAGTTTCTCATGCGCCTTATAGAGTAAGGCGAGGTGGTCTTTGTACTTCTTCATGATATGCCACCGACAAAACTTATGTAATGCATCTCGGAGAGTAGTTTTTAATGCTGCCTTCATCGAAGAACATTGGTCTGAGAAGGCACAAATAGTGTTTTTTATTAAGTTGCTTGTGTGTAAGAGAGACCGAAGAAATAGAAGTGTACTAAACAAACGTAAGTATACATGTGTTGTTCCTTTTGTACCTGTCAGCATGCAGATTGGCAGATTGTTGTTCATACAACTCAGGAATGTTTTGAAAACCCACTCGAACGATGGTATTGTTTCATCTCGCATGAGGGTGATAGCAAATACGGTGCTCTATAGATGATGGTTCACTCCCATGATGACTCCCAACGGCATGTGGAATTTGTCAGTTTTATATGTCGTGTCAAATGTAACGCAGTCTCCAAAATCTTCATACGATCATTTGCAACTTGCGCTGACCCAAAAGACGTTTCTTACATGGTTATCTAGATCAACATCAGAATCATAGAAGAACTCTGGATTTATCTTCTGCATCTTCTAGAAGAAATCTAGAAGTTTCTTGACGTCATCTTGGGACTCTTCTCTGGCAAACTTCGGTTTCCTGCATTTCAAATGCAATGCAAACTCATCTCATCAAACAGGAAATCATTACCGACAAAATGCTCAAGTGATATGCTCTATGACGTGCTTACTTGTTTACTCAGTCGCGGCTAGTATGTCCCATGTACTGCACACCACCGGACATACGCGACAGTGTTGACATCATCTGTGCATGTGTGTGGTTGTCCAGTTGCATGTCTTTCACCAACTGGTGAATCAAATGATCGTCTTTTTGTGCAAAAGCATCCCAGGTCTTTTCCAGCATCTTGTGATTGTGGTTGAGTTCAACCATTTCTATCACAAATTTTCCATCCTTCCTCTTTTTGACTCTAATTTTTGCCTTGCAGCCAATCCTTTCTGATGTCTTCTTACGTTTCTGGTCATAATCTAACACGGTTTGCTTGTTCGTCCCTTCTCTTGAGCAGACAATCTAGGCATGTCTCTTGTGTTTTGCCCTCTTGTGTATGCCAAACCCTGCATATCTTGCATAGGTGTTGTAAAAGTCCCATGCTTTGTCGTACGTGGTGAACTTCATTCTAGTGGCAGGTTTGAGGTTCAGCGGCACGTTTTTATCCTGCATCAAGTGCAATGCTCTATGAGACAAAGTGTTATGTTCTATTTAAATACAAGGAGTGCATACGAGTTTAATAATGTATCACAATGTTCCTAAGTTTTCAGAAGAATCGACTGTATTAGATGTTAGGTGAAACCTCACAAGAAATATTAGTGTGCACTGCAATGTTATCTGAATGGACTGCAATTATTCTTATTGTTCAGGACATAAACTTACATCTGTGTAGTGTCGTTCATACGATGGTGTTCGCAGCTCGCCGGGTTGTATTCGACATGGCGGGGTTATAGAAGATTTGTGTAGTTGAGGATCTCGCGGTGGCCATAGTGAGGAGGATTTGTAAATGCAGCAGGTCTACTTAGAGCTCTATTTTTTGGTGCAGCTGGTGGACGCTGAGCTCTATTTTGTGGTGCGGCAGGTGCACGAGGTGGTAATCCAGTGTCGTGGCGATGTCTCACTGGATTGGTTTAAAAAAATTGGAGCGGTGGCACATCATCATAATCATCATCTACTGCAACATCATGCTCAACTGCATCATCATTGTCTGTTCGAACATGTTGTCCAAATGTACTGAACTCGTGCTTGTACTCTAGGTTGAGAACTGTTATTGGTTCATCTTCATCTTCATCGTCGTCATCTTCATCATCTTGTCGGTGAGTGCCCTCCTAGATGAAGGTGACATCGTCGTCATCTTCGACTACCTCTTCTCCCTGGAAAAAATCTTCTTCTGAAGAGTATTGCACCCTTTTTGTTGTCGTGAAGAATCCTCAAGGAATCTCAAGGGTAACCCATCCAGTGTCTCTTTCAGAAGAAGCTTTACTCTTCTGAAAGTTCTTATTCCCTAGGTTGTCAATTATGCGAGGCAGTTTGTATCTGTTGAACGTCATTTCCTACACAAAATGGCCGACCTGCATTGTCAGGTAAAATGAACTGAACCATACGAACTGCAATGTGTTTCAAAGGGTACTGTGAACTATTGCATGATGACTGCATCACCCCCGCATGGAGAACTAAAGTAACCGCACTGCATTGTTGTCCATAGTGAACCAATACAACCATACTACAAAACTGAGCAAGCGTACTACATAACCGAGCAAGTGCACTGCATTGTTTTCCACTATGAACTGAAGTAACCGCACTGTGTTATTTTTGGAGGCGTACTGGACTCCGTGTACTACTTTGTCTGGAATATGTAAACTGAGATAATTGAGGAAGTGTACTACTTACCTCGTGTTGCAGTGATTTCTTGCGTTTGCAAGAGGAAGTTCCCTTCTCCTTCGTCTGCACCACTTTTGCATTCACCTCTGCAGTCCACTTGCCCTTCAGTAGTTCATGAGCGGTCTGGACGTTGCTCAAGGTGAGCGGAGACGGAGGATTTGCTCTGAAGGTCGTTGCAGACTTAATCCAAGAAGCTACCATGGATGAAGGAACCTTGCGCACAGTCCTCCTTGCTTGAATTGGTTTGATATCGAGGCAGCACCAATCGACATCTGATGAAGTACAGGTAATTGAAGCCCTGGAGGATATCGGTGGCAGCGCTACCGAGCTGCTGCCATGGAAGAAGGCCGATATGCGAGCGGTGGAGGCGTTGCTCGGTTGCTGCCGTAGAAGAAGGCCGAGAGGCGATGGGCGGCGCCGGTGCTTGGCTGCTGCCCCGGAAGAAGCTCGGGAGGGGAGGGGAGGGGCGGCATCGCTCCCAGGCCACTGCCGCGGAACAAGCCGGGAGGGGAGGGGCCGTGGCGCTCCTAGGCCGCTACCGCGGGAGAAGGCAGGGAGGGGAGGGGCGGGGGCGCTCCCAGGCCGCTGCCGCGGTAGAAGGCGGGGAGGGGAGGGGCGGCATCGCTCCCAGGCCACTGCCGCGGAACAAGCCGGGAGGGGAGGGGCCGTGGCGCTCCTAGGCCGCTACCGCGGGAGAAGGCAGGGAGGGGAGGGGCGGGGGCGCTCCCAGGCCGCTGCCGCGGTAGAAGGCGGGGAGGGGAGGGGCGGCATCGCTCCCAGGCCACTGCCGCGGAACAAGCCGGGAGGGGAGGGGCCGTGGCGCTCCTAGGCCGCTACCGCGGGAGAAGGCAGGGAGGGGAGGGGCGGGGGCGCTCCCAGGCCGCTGCCGCGGTAGAAGGCGGGGAGGGGAGGGGCGGCATCGCTCCCAGGCCACTGCCGCGGAACAAGCCGGGAGGGGAGGGGCCGTGGCGCTCCTAGGCCGCTACCGCGGGAGAAGGCAGGGAGGGGAGGGGCGGGGGCGCTCCCAGGCCGCTGCCGCGGTAGAAGGCGGGGAGGGGAGGGGCGGCATCGCTCCCAGGCCACTGCCGCGGAACAAGCCGGGAGGGGAGGGGCCGTGGCGCTCCTAGGCCGCTACCGCGGGAGAAGGCAGGGAGGGGAGGGGCGGGGGCGCTCCCAGGCCGCTGCCGCGGTAGAAGGCGGGGAGGGGAGGGGCGGCATCGCTCCCAGGCCACTGCCGCGGAACAAGCCGGGAGGGGAGGGGCCGTGGCGCTCCTAGGCCGCTACCGCGGGAGAAGGCAGGGAGGGGAGGGGCGGGGGCGCTCCCAGGCCGCTGCCGCGGTAGAAGGCGGGGAGGGGAGGGGCGGCATCGCTCCCAGGCCACTGCCGCGGAACAAGCCGGGAGGGGAGGGGCCGTGGCGCTCCTAGGCCGCTACCGCGGGAGAAGGCAGGGAGGGGAGGGGCGGGGGCGCTCCCAGGCCGCTGCCGCGGTAGAAGGCGGGGAGGGGAGGGGCGGCATCGCTCCCAGGCCACTGCCGCGGAACAAGCCGGGAGGGGAGGGGCCGTGGCGCTCCTAGGCCGCTACCGCGGGAGAAGGCAGGGAGGGGAGGGGCGGGGGCGCTCCCAGGCCGCTGCCGCGGTAGAAGGCGGGGAGGGGAGGGGCGGCATCGCTCCCAGGCCACTGCCGCGGAACAAGCCGGGAGGGGAGGGGCCGTGGCGCTCCTAGGCCGCTACCGCGGGAGAAGGCAGGGAGGGGAGGGGCGGGGGCGCTCCCAGGCCGCTGCCGCGGTAGAAGGCGGGGAGGGGAGGGGCGGCATCGCTCCCAGGCCACTGCCGCGGAACAAGCCGGGAGGGGAGGGGCCGTGGCGCTCCTAGGCCGCTACCGCGGGAGAAGGCAGGGAGGGGAGGGGCGGGGGCGCTCCCAGGCCGCTGCCGCGGTAGAAGGCGGGGAGGGGAGGGGCGGCATCGCTCCCAGGCCACTGCCGCGGAACAAGCCGGGAGGGGAGGGGCCGTGGCGCTCCTAGGCCGCTACCGCGGGAGAAGGCAGGGAGGGGAGGGGCGGGGGCGCTCCCAGGCCGCTGCCGCGGTAGAAGGCGGGGAGGGGAGGGGCGGCATCGCTCCCAGGCCACTGCCGCGGAACAAGCCGGGAGGGGAGGGGCCGTGGCGCTCCTAGGCCGCTACCGCGGGAGAAGGCAGGGAGGGGAGGGGCGGGGGCGCTCCCAGGCCGCTGCCGCGGTAGAAGGCGGGGAGGGGAGGGGCGGCATCGCTCCCAGGCCACTGCCGCGGAACAAGCCGGGAGGGGAGGGGCCGTGGCGCTCCTAGGCCGCTACCGCGGGAGAAGGCAGGGAGGGGAGGGGCGGGGGCGCTCCCAGGCCGCTGCCGCGGTAGAAGGCGGGGAGGGGAGGGGCGGCATCGCTCCCAGGCCACTGCCGCGGAACAAGCCGGGAGGGGAGGGGCCGTGGCGCTCCTAGGCCGCTACCGCGGGAGAAGGCAGGGAGGGGAGGGGCGGGGGCGCTCCCAGGCCGCTGCCGCGGTAGAAGGCGGGGAGGGGAGGGGCGGCATCGCTCCCAGGCCACTGCCGCGGAACAAGCCGGGAGGGGAGGGGCCGTGGCGCTCCTAGGCCGCTACCGCGGGAGAAGGCAGGGAGGGGAGGGGCGGGGGCGCTCCCAGGCCGCTGCCGCGGTAGAAGGCGGGGAGGGGAGGGGCGGCGGCGCTCCCCGGCCGCTGCCGCGGGAGGAGGCGGGGAGGGGAGGGGCGGCGGCGCTCCCAGGCCGCTGCCGCGGTAGAAGGCGGGGAGGGGAGGGGCAGCGGCGATTGGGTGGGGGTGTGTAGAATAAGGTCGGTGTTATTAGAATAAGACTCTGAAGGGGTGTTATCATAATAGACCTACCCTATATATATTCATTTTAAAATACTTTCAACAAGTATACATATCCCTGCCATATGGATATGATTATCCAACACATATACATACCAAATGAAAAGTCCATATGCAACATATATATAGCCAACATATCCAACAATTAAGCCAGCATATCCAACAACAAGCATACAATGGTTTCATCCATATATACATATATAGGTAGCAAGTTTCACATTGTTCATCCTACAAAATCAGAACAAAAAGGAAGGACAAGGAGAAGAGTAGACTCCATCAAGCAAGCTTCTGTGATCTAACGCAAATCTGCAAATTGGGAAAGAAGAAAGTTAGAAGAAGAAGAAGAAGACTACAAGACGAAGACTAGAAGAAGAAGAAGAAGAAGAAGAAGAAGAAGAACAAGAACAAGAACAAGAACAAGAAGAAGGAGGGGGAGAAGAAGAAGAAGAAGAAGAAGAAGAAGAAAGAAGAAGAATTTTTCTTCTCTTTCTTTTTCTCCTCTTCTTTATGTTCTTCTTCTTCTTCTAACTAAGGTAACCTAGGTAATCATGTCATTTTTTAGCTAACTAAGCATATTAAGTCATTTTGGAGGAAAAAATATGCTAAGTGTAGGTCATTTTAGAGCTAACCTGGTAAATAGGTCATTTTGGAGCTAAGTAAGGTAATTATGTCATTTCCGAGGAAAATAAGCTAAGTATATGTCATGTTGGAGGTAACCAAGATTATTATGCCATTTTGACCTAAGTATGCTAAGTATGTCATAAATGAACTAAATAAGCTAAGTATAGGTCATTATTGAGCTAACCTAGGTAGTCATGCCATTTTTGAGCTAACTAAGCATATTAATTCATTTTCGACGAAAAATGGTAAGTGTAGGTCATTTTATAGCTATCCAAGTTAAAATCGGTCATTTTGGAGCTAAGTAATGTTATTATGTCATTTTCAAGGAAAATAAGCGAATTATATGGCAGTTTGGAGCTGAACCAAGGTTATTATGCCATTTTTTACCTAAGTAAGCTAATTATGTAATAAATGAAGTAGCTAAGCAAAGTATAGGTCATTATTGAGCTATCCTAGGTAGTTATGCCATTTTTTAGCTAACTAAGCATATTAAGTCATTTTGCAGGAAAAAATGCTAAGTACAGGTCATTTTATAGCTATCCTAGGTAAAATAGGTCATTTTTGGACCTAAGTAAGGTTATTATGTCATTTTCGAGGAAAATAAGCTAATTATAGGTCAATTTGGAGCTAAATAGGTCATTTCTTAAGCTACATATGCATTTGTTAAGCAAAACACTTGGGAAAACTTACCATCATCACAGAGGTGAAGGACCGGTCACGCCAGTGGCAGACGGAGAAGGATCGGTCGGTGCTTGTCGGGAGGCATGCTGCACCAAAGATCATTTGCAATGTCTCATTAGAATGATGCAACTCAAATGTGAATACTAGTAACTAATGAAAATTCAAATGAAACTCATCGTGGTCGCCGGAGCAATCTAGGGCATCGGTGGAGGGGTCTGACCATTGGTCTACCACACAGACTGCACATTTGGTTTTCACAAGTCAGTCATATTAGTTAGTAATGAAACGAACATTACGTGCATGTTTTGGCTAATATGCGTGAGAAACTTACCACAAGGAGCTCCTATAGGGCCCAGTGAGACGCGTCGTTCTGGTTCCTCTCCTCCAACAGACTAGCAGTCCTCTCCTCCATGTCCCTCTCCTTCTCCGCCGCCTGCCTGTTTGCCTCCGCCAGAAGCTCATGGGCCCTAGCCTCGATGGCGAGCTCCATTGCCGTGGACGAGGCCATATATTAGGATCGGAGCTGGTCTGGCACTTCTTGATCTCTGGGAGAGTGCTAGGACAACGTATCAGTCCATCCTCAATGGCTATCGAGCCATGGGACCTCCCGCCACCACATATCATCACTAGCTCTGGATCAAAAGGAGTCTGGCTCGAGTTAAAGTCCTCCTCTTTCCTCGCCTTCCCCTTGGATCTGTACTTCACAAGCTTGTGGTGGGGGGATATGTTGGTGAAGCTCTTTGGATGATCGAGGTCACACTCAGAGAATGCCTTGGCCATCTTGTACGGGGTAGTCTAGGCCATGGCATAGAGGTTGAACACCCCTAGCACCTCCTTGTTGTGTCGTGCCTAAAAGAGAGGAACAAAATATTAGTTAAGGGCTCAAGCTAGCATGAAGAATGAAATTGCATGAATAATGAAGCAAACCACATACCCAGTTATCCCCGTACTCAAACAGGTTGGAACTCCCTTGATGGTGTGGCACACCAAGCATTTGTGCACGCTTATCCTTGCCCTTGTTGTGCACAGCTAGCCATTGGGGAGAGCACCACTCATCCACCAATGCCTCCCAATAGTCCATCCTATCCGCACACCATATCGGGGGCACCTAAGTTAGTCAACAGAAATTTCAACGCTACGCCTACTAACTAAATCAACAAAACTAAGTACAGGGCCTTAAGAATAGGTAATTACCTTCATGTACTTCTCCTTACTGAGAAACTTGTCGTGGCACTTCGTCTTGGACCTCTTAATACCAGTCGAGGCGTAGTAGTCTCGAACAGCCTGCACCCGAGCCTCGTGTCATAAGTTCTGAAGTAGGCGCTTGCAATCGGCTTTGACAACCATAGTCACGGCCTCCTCCTGTTCCTTAAGACGCGTGTAGAAGGTATTCAATCAACCAAGACAACACTGATTAATACAATTAGTAGGTACTGTTGATTTTTAATTCTGTTAAGGAGAAATTACCCAAAACGTCCAGATCACAATGTCGGCCACCGTCTCGCACAAGACACCGTCGACCCACTCCTCCAGCGGGGCCAGGGCAGCCATGTACAGCTCCCAGCTCATTGCTAGATGTGGAACCTGACCCTCACCGGGCAACGTGACCCACCTCGGGAAGTTCTGCCGGGAAAGCACACCAAGGACCTGGTTGGGCCTGCGGACACGACGGGCGTGTTTCCAACCCCTAAAGTATGACAAGGCCAACACATTAGATATTAATTTTAAGAAACGTGAAGGCAAAAGGTTAAAAAAGAGTAAATGCACTTACTTCTCCCCATTAGGCGCAATCAACCACCTCAGCTCGTGGGTCGTCGGCACTGGCAGGAGCTTGTACCACCATGCTGGTAGACCTTGCCCCCCTCAACCAGCTCGCCCTCGCTATAGCTATCATCAGAAAAGTTGCCCTCGCTATGGCCACTAGCCTACGGAGTCTTGTGGGACGAAGACTGTGTGACCGGAGTCTCGTGGGGTGAAGGCTAGGCGACTCGATGCTCGTGGACCGGAGTCTGAGACGGGTCCACCTCAGGCAGAGCTCTCCTGTGGTCGGGTGAATTATCTGGGGGTGGCAGCAAGGAAGGCGTAGCAACCTACCTACCTCCCCCGCCGCCACGTCCACCTCTAGCACCCCTCTTTGTCCTCCCCTGACATCTCCCAGCCAAAGAAGAAGTGCCTGCTGGTGGTGTCTACATACTGTCTAGCAGCGCTCTCCGGAGGTGCTAGGGTGGAATGGAAGCACCCATCCCAGCACGCGCTGAGGAAGGAGGCTCAGAGCACTCTCGACCCGCGCCCACCATCTGTCAACAGCACTCTCGACCCGCGCCCACCATCTGTCAACACCTGGAATGACAAAGAGTAAACGAAATTAGTACAACATAAAAATGAATACCTGACATGAATAATATGTTAATAATTTAAGTGTATCATCATAATGAACATAATAAAAAATTGAATACCTAATAACATGAACTAATTAATAATATATATGTATGTACATAATAATAATTGAATACCTAACATTACTAATATTACTCTTCATCCTCTATATATGCTCCGGGATCAATAAATGCATCATCATCATCACTATCAGTAATGACATGCTCTTCATCATCATCAACAAATGCATCAACATGTGGAAGGCCTCCTTTACGTAATCGGTCAAGCATTGACAGGTGTCAGCGTCCTGGGAACGGGGGTAGCCAGACTTGCCTGCCTGCGGCCCACGACGTGGCTCCGTCAACGGCTCCGGACGGCCCAGCTTCAGCAACAACAACCCAAGACCCTCGCGAGGGGCCAAGCCTCACGAGGGGGACGACACCAAGGCCTCCCCAGGGG
>NW_024119989.1:0-11750 GCF_003073215.2 Triticum urartu
GAGTCCCTCTCCCTCGACCGCGACGCCCCCAGCTGCTCCTGCACACACCATGGTTACCCGCACTCGCGATCATACTCGTCGTGCTCTTGTTCCTACTGATGGGACAATCCGCTATGATCCCCGTCGCCGTGCGTTTCTTGCGGTGCCTGTCTCTCATCGTGATGCTCTCCGTGAGACTGCCTGGCGTGCCGCGATGGTTGATGAGCTCACTGCTCTGCATCACAACAAGACTTGGGTTCTTGTGCCTCGGCCGCGCGGTGTCAATGTTGTTGGAAGCAAATGGATCTTCAAGACCAAGCACCGTCCGGATGGCTCTGTTGATAAGTACAAAGCTCGTCTGGTCGCCCGTGGTTTCACACAGCAGCTTGGCATTGACTATGGTGATACCTTCAGTCCGGTTGTCAAGCCGGCTACCGTTCGTTTGGTTCTTGCCTTGGCTGTTTCTCGTGGTTGGAGTCTTCGGCAGATTGATGTCAGCAATGCTTTCCTTCATGGGTATCTCTCTGAGGACGTCTATATGCAGCAGCCACCTGGTTTCGAGGATGCCCGTTTTCCCTCGCATGTGTGCAAGCTTCAGCGAGCGCTCTATGGGCTCAAGCAGTCCCCTCGTGCATGGTACGCTCGGCTCAGTGCTCGTCTTCTCGCTTTGGGATTTTCCGCCTCCAAAGCAGATACATCTCTGTTTTTCTTCCGCTATCGTGATGTTCAGATCTATATGCTTGTCTATGTGGATGACATTGTCATTGCCGGATCTTCTCCCCGTGCGGTTGATGGTCTTGTTCATGCCCTCGCTGCCAGTTTTCCTATCAAGGACCTTGGGCCGTTGGAGTATTTTCTTGGTCTGGAAGCGTCGTACAATTCAGGGGGGATGACATTGACTCAACGGAAGGATGCCTTGGATCTTTTACACTGTGTGAGCATGGAGAATTGTAGGCCTACTTCCACACCGTTGTCTACTTCCAAGCAGCTTGCACGAGTGTCGCACGAGTGTCTGGACGGCTGCTTAGTGCCAATGATTCTTTCCGGTATCGCAGTGTTGTTGGTGGACTGCAGTATTTAACACTCACCCGTCCGGATATTTCATTTGCAGTGAACAAGGTGTGTCAGTTTCTCTCACAGCCCACTGATGCTCACTGGGAAGCTGTTAAGCGGATTTTACGCTATGTGAAAGGAACGTTGCACACAGGGCTGAAATTTCGCAAGGCTGTCTCTACTAGCATTAGTATCTTCACTGATGCGGATTGGGCAGGTTGTCCGGATGATCGTCGTTCAACTGGAGGTTTTGCCATATTCGTTGGTCCGAATCTCATTTCCTGGAGTTCGAAGAAACAACCAACAGTGTCGAGATCGAGCACAGAGGCCGAGTACAAAGCCTTGGCGAATGGAGCTGCTGAAGCCATCTGGGTAGAGTCACTACTCAAAGAGCTTGGAGTGTCTCAGCAGCGTGTTCCGGTTCTGCGACGGCGACAGTCTTGAGCGGGGAGACAGACGCGCTGGGGAAGAAGAGGAGGAGTGACGTTATCCAATTACGTTACC
This sequence comes from Triticum urartu, assembly GCF_003073215.2. Lineage (NCBI taxonomy): Eukaryota > Viridiplantae > Streptophyta > Magnoliopsida > Poales > Poaceae > Triticum > Triticum urartu. The sequence continues at coordinate 1,537 of NW_024119989.1, forward strand.
TAGGCCAACCAAACAAATTGAGAAATAACTCGTTACACCTCCTAAAACGCTGCGATCTGATTACGTTACCATTTTTGTTGCCAAACACCTCCTAATAGATTATGTGTACTGTTAAACTAGGTCTAGCGTGTCACGTACACGTACCTTGTACGTATGTAATTGTATGCTGATTGTTCTATATATAGAAAGACGTGGAGAGGCTTTGCCTCTGGTCGCAACAACACCAACGGCGGCAATGGCCGCAATGGAGGAGGAAACGGAGGTGGCAACGGGGGTGGTCGCAACCGCCGCTGGCGTCCCCGGTGCTAGCCATGGCCATATTCGTTGGACCGAACCTCATTTCCTGGAGTTCGAAGAAACAACCAACAGTGTCGAGATCGAGCACAGAGGCCGAGTACAAAGCCTTGGCGAATGGAGCTGCTGAAGCCATCTGGGTAGAGTCACTACTCAAAGAGCTTGGAGTGTCTCAGCAGCGTGTTCCGGTTCTCTGGTGTGATAACTTAGGGGCCACATATCTGACTGCCAACCCAGTTTTCCATGCACGTACCAAGCACATCGAAATTGATTTTCACTTTGTGCGTGAGCGTGTTGCTTCTGGAGCTCTTGAGGTCAGATTCATTTCTTCTAACGATCAGCTGGCTGATGTGTTTACTAAACCAGCCACCAGACAGATGCTAGACCGATTTAGTACCAATCTAAACCTTGTACAGAGTAGAAGTTCAGATTGAGGGGGAGTGTTAAAATAGGTCTAGCGTGTCACGTACACGTACCTTGTACGTATGTAATTGTATGCTGATTGTTCTATATATAGAAAGACGTGGAGAGGCTTTGCCCCACGGAAAACCCTAAACCCTATTCTCAAACTTGTACGAGTGATGTAATCCTGTTAGCGACCGGTTGTGGCTGAGCCTTTTATTTCTGTTTTTATGCTGGATGTTTATACATTTCGTTTAATAAAGACGGTTGTGTGCATCATATGATGCAGAGGCCAGGGGTCAACCTCCGTTCCATACAAAAATTATTGTATCTTGATTTCTTTATCAAAATTAAAAGCATAAATAACAAAAAAAAGATGATTTCGCACACTACAGTTATGTGTCTGGATACAACCATTCTCAAGAGCTATGCTGTCTCCCGTTTTCCATATATAATTGAAGATTAGCTAAGTCATATGTTGGATAAATATTGCACTTTATTTTCCTTCTTTGGAAGCCTAATAGCATAATCTGCAGATGATTCTTTACAGAATGAGCAGTATACAAAAAATTATGCTCGGTAATGTATTTGGTGGTTGTAATGCTGACTTGTAAAACCTTTCAATCACACTGAGTTATCTCAGATTTGTTTTTAACTAGAAGAATGTCATGTATTAAAGTTCACACTGACCAGTAAAAAGGGAATCCACCTGTTCCCTCAAATTATGCTTGGTAGTGTATTTAGTGGTTGTAATGCTGACGTGTAAAACCTTTCAATCACACTGAATTATCTCAGATTTGTTTTTAACTAGAGGAATGTCATGTACTCCCTCCATTCCCTTATACAAGGCCACAAACTCAAATTGCAGGTACCTAGGTAAAATTTAATGACAACTTTGCAAGCCAACTTTTCTTCTTGTTAACTGGGATCATTAATACTCCCGCATGCATGCAAGGAAGGATTGGGAAGGAAGTAGCACAGTGTCGTTATGGCTTGTACATGCAAGTATTAAACAAGTTGCTAGTACGAGAAAACATCATTAAATTTTGCCTCGGTTACTGTTAGTGGCCTTGTATAGATGCAAAATGTATTTTTCATAGTGGCCTTGTATAAGGGAATGGAGGGAGTATTAAAGTTCACACTGACCAGTAAAAAGGGATTCCACCTGCTCCCTCAAATACAAATAAGTTGCCTTGCTATCCAAGACATCAAATATTTGAAAGAGAATCAAGATTGGCCACATTAGATTGATGTCACTAGATTCATTGTGAAATGAAGTTCCATAATATGTAAATTCTGTCGTTTGTGATTTACTACTGAAGGGGCGGCCTAGAGACCGTATCAATGCCCAAAACGATATGTATAAGTGGAAGAAGTATTAGAAAAAAAATCTAGATCCTGACCTACTAATTAGACACAGAAATATAAAAATAGAGTACTAAGATCATACTGTGAACTGGTCTGGGCGGCGTTTCTCTGATGCAAGAAAACGCAATCTCATTGTTGCGACTATTTCATACTCCCGCAACAGAACATAGCATGTCCAAAATGTGAAAACATAAGCCATAGTCAAGTGAGCTATGAACCTGCGTTCAAAGGGTTACTTATTAGCATGAGTCTTGGAGATACTTATTACTTAATAAACAATTCTAGAGTTGATGATCAAGCTCTACGTGGTCCTATGCTGTCATGCCAATCTGCTGCCACATGGTATGCTGGCATTGCAACTCAATTAATATATGCCAATCTTTGGGTTCTACAATTCCAACACATGCAATTTACCACATTATTCTCTCCCAGTTCAGTTACACATAGGATGGAAAGTTGGTCATATTCTAAACCCTCTCTTCTCTCTCTATCCTTATGTCTATTCTTTTTAGATAATGATCTCTATCTGAACTATCTCCCTCTCTATCTCTGCCACCTATATCTCCCTTTACCTCTACCGAATCTACTGGGGAAGAACTGAGATAGGCTATCACTCCCCTGAATGATCATGTATACTTGAGGTAATCTGAACCTACCCCATATTTATTATCTTGAATATTCGTGGTAATGTGGAGTGCATGATCAAACAGATTGGCTTTTGGTAATCAATTCTTCCCAGAGAACTGGTGGTGTCACCACATAAGCAATATTAGAGAACTACTTACTATATGCAAATATATTTAAGAGAAAATAAACTCATCTAGTGCTAACCTCTTCGACCCAAAAGGTATGTTGGATATCGAAAGTTTGTCGATATCACTGTGCTCTACCTTCAAGCCCTCAAGGGTATCATTTGTCCAATTAACAGGAACAAGAACAAGAAATGCTAGAATTGTGATTGGAACAAATATTTTAAGCCTGCAAAGGTTTAAATGTTTTCAGTATAAGTAGCAATTCAAGCAAAAAAAAACATGGAGTTGGACACCAATCAGTGGATAAAACAGAACCATTCATTGGTTCAACATTGTTAATACTTATGCTGCACTCTGTATATAGAGAACAAGACAAAATAGAGAAGGTTTAGAATCAATACAACGAAATAAACATTCTCAACAAAACTGGAACCAATAATAAGTAGGTAAAAATAAAAATGAATAGTTGAACACAAAGATTAACTCACTGAAGCAAGTGGATGTTTTCAACACTGGAAGCTAGATGTGTTATAGATAAATACTACAGCAAATGCAAACCTAAAGGACAACCAGAAGAAACGAAATCAAACATATAAAAAACTCTAATACTGAACTGATCTCTATAGCTATCAGCAACATTCGCAGCTCCAGTTCATTTCCCTTGCATTTTATGTAGAGTGTGTTGAACGCTTGACTTGCGCTATGCAATCCATCAAGCATCCGAACAAAACACTGTCCATGTACAAATATAACCAGCTATAGGCATGCTAAAAAATGGCACGCAGTCAAGCTTATCTGATGTACAAGTGGGCAGATGAAAAATGATATGGCAACATTAAAAAATGTCCATGATAAAAATGAAATGCAAGTTACATACCCTGTCAAGTAGATCCGCAGATAGACAGCTGAATCAAGCCCTGCATGGCTAATCAACTCATCCTCTGGCATTTGGAGAGCAGCAGGCATCCAACTTAAGAACTTCAAGTATGATCGCATGTCCAAATTTACAAACTTCCGTACAAATGCACCCCCATGGCTTGGGCTTTGTCTTGAACCTTTCAGATACCACTTCGGGAAGTAAACCCTGTCATTGATGGGCTGTAGCCGTAGGAAAGCAAATGCTAGCAGGAATATGACGGCACTCAGTATGTTGATAGCTGCAGAAACACCTATATCTTCAATCGTAGCCATAGTTGTTGTTCATATAACTTCTGGGAATTCCTACAGATGTTACTGTAAGATGTAAGGAAGAAAGCAAGCACATAATGTTGAGACAGTTTGATGTCATGAGAACAAACTTGTAAACTAAACCAAATATAAGAACCAGTGAAGTGAACGAATGGCAATAAAAACGAAAGTTTATGATATAGAAGCACTTAATAAAAGAGGTTACTCAATATCATCACAAAATAATACTACAAGTTTCACATGGTTCAGTTTGGTTCTGAAACTCGATTCATATGAAACAGCAAGTTACGTGAAGGCTTGTTTGTTACAACATTCATATAGCACCAAAACTAATGTCCTACTTGAATCCAACATCGCTAATGTCTGGTCCAATATTGACCTTTTTAACACAAAGAAGTGAAAGTGATTACTCGATGTAAACATGTAAACACCACGAAATAATATTACAAGTTTCACATGCTAGACTAAGTTGAGTTCGGTAAGCTCGATTCACATATGAAACAACGAGAAGAAGAATGCTTTGTTCGCAACAATACTCTACTATTTTGTAGCACCAAATAATGCTGTCTTAACACACGGAAAGTATATATGTGATTCCCAGATAAATGTTTTGCTTGAATCCAATATCACTAATGTCTGGTTTAAAATGGGCCTTCAGCCCAAATATGTGAAAGGAAAAACGGTGATCAGAAGTAACAGGATCGGTTAATATTTATTGTGAAGATGGCCTAAGAAAGAAAGTTGGCATGAGAGAAACCATGGGATATGGAGACCACCCATATCTGACAGCTACAGAAATGAAGCTGAAATCATATAATTCCAATTGGACAGCTACAGGAACCAAAGCTCCCTGAGATTTTGATTCCAGTGCAGGCAAACCAAACATCTATTCCCATCAACTCTCAATCAGCTATGAGATGCTTCACGACACAAAATACTAGTAGTCCCTCCTTTCCGGTTTATAGGTCCTGCCTGAGCGTATCACTAGGTCGTCATTTTACTAATGTAATAATACTATAAATTATAGTATATCAGAAAAGTTATACCATCAGAAAATAGAACCTTTGGAATTTGGAACGGTATAAATTTTGTAATATATATTCCGTATTATGTTGAAATCAAAGTCTACCAAGAGAGGCTTGGATTGCAGTCGTATTTGGATGATTGGCCCATGCGCTAGTACCGAAAAAAAAAAACCTCTGCGGAAAATAAGGCGTTAAAAGTGAGAAGGTGATAAGTTTGCATGAATTCATTCTATGGGCACTCGAGAGACAAACCTCGCATCAAGTTTAATAATTCAATTCGTCAGTTGGGTTAGGTTTAACACAATTTAATTTGTCAGTTGAAAAAAACGTAGGTTAGGTTTCATACTAATTTGAATTGTCACTTAGAAAAAAGGTACAATTATAATAGTAATTTAATTTGTGGCTTGAGAGAAAAGGCGTACCCCCGCAAAAAAAAGAAGAGAAAAGGCGTATTATTAATAAGAAAAAGAAAATCCTTTCTTCCCTCTGTCCCGCAATTGAGTAGCCTGATACCAGTCAAATAGTGCTAGATTTGAGAGAAACAAATGGATTTATTTATATTTATATTGTTGGTCCTCCATAAGAAACGGAAGAGAAATGACGCAGCAATCTGGTCGGTGATACATATACACGTCTCCCCGGGAGTGACGAAGGAGGGAAGGAAGAGAAAGAAAGAAAAATTGAAGCCTGGAGAGGCAGATCTGAGCACCGGAAGCAGCAAACTGGGCGAAAGAAGCTAACCTAGGAGCAAATTCATCCACAGAAGGCAAGAGGAAGCAAGGACATACCTCGTCTCTCCACCAACACCGGTACCGGGAGCGGGAGCAAGCTGGCCGTCGTCCGGTATAGCTATCTATGGCGTCGCGGAGTGGAGTGGATAGCACCGACGCTTCCTGAAGTGCTCCCTGTACAGTACAGCGACGCCCTGGGGATGGGGTTGGGATTTTATCCCCCTCCGTCGCTGTCGTCGTGGCTGGAAAGGAAACGGCGAGGGAGGGAGACGTTACTAGTTGCCGCTCTGTGCTGGCCGCGGGGTGTGGGTCGAGTTATTAGCATCACTTTTCTCCCACGCTCCACCTGTAGACGTGGACGCGGACGCCCCTCTTTGCTCTGGCCTGGGTAACGGACAGTTTTGCTGCGCTCTGCTACGAGAGAGAAAGGAGGGGTTCTGATGGTGGTGTGGGCTGTAGACTCGAGAAGATGGGGACGTAGGCAGGGCCGGTCCTGGGATTTTAGGCGCCTCGGGCAAAATTAGAGCTCGGGGCCCTTTAAAGCGTTGTTTTCGGGACCGATTACGTAAGTCTTTCCCGCTTCCCGTTAATTTCAATATTCAATCTTGCCTTCAACAGCCAATGAAATTATTTTACTCACTAGGATGCGGAATTGGGAGTGCTATCAAATCCATTGTATTTAGAGAACAATTGATTAACTATAATCATGGACTAGTGCTTGCATCTCAGTGTTCCATAGGAAATTGCAAAGAACAGCCATGATCCAATCAATTATCTTGACAAAATTCTTATTAGTTATCACAATGATTTCAATGACAAAGTCTCTAAAATCTACGGTAACCATGTCCAATCTATCAATTATTAATGCCCTATGAAATAATGAAGAGGGAGTATTGATTATAGGTGTTGATTATAATTTATAATCTGTACTAATTATCATAGGAAAAGCAAAATCGCTAGGGCACAGTACCTTTTCTAGAATCAACTTGTTGAATCGATGATGGGGCGTCTCCGGCTAAAATTGTAGTGCAGGGCTCATGTTCGCTGGCCATCCCTTTTTCGCCGTAGTTCAACTGGTTCTGGCGATCGCGAGGCGAAGAGGCGAAATCCATCCGGGCGTCGGGCGGCGGCGGCAGAGACCGTGCCTCACGTGCGTGCGTAACTGACGCGCCTTTCCATGAAGACTGATTCGATCCATGATCGACGGCATGCGTAACTGTTACTCCATATAGACGCACGACGTAGCTAGCCTCACGACGTAATACTACCAAATTTGGGCCAGCAAGGTAGTGCTTTTTTTTCAGTCCATATAGACACACGTAATAGCAGGCCTATAACACGTACGTCCCTGGTGGGGGCCCCTCCGTTTCGGGGGCCCGGGGCGGCCGCCCCCCTGCCCCCCCATCAGGACCGGGCCTGGACGTAGGTTGTTTAGGGCATTTTCAGCCGTTCGGCCCCCATGGTGTCTAAATAGGGCGGCATGGGGGCGTGCCAGCGCTAGTTCGGTCCCTGGGGACGACCTAGCTCCCAGTTATACCCCCAAGCGCCGGCTCAAGATGTGGAAAATTTGAACCTACTTACTCCTTCCTTCCCGCATGTTGGGGGCAGGCTTTTTTGGGATTGTATATGGGCCAAGGCTTTTTTGGATTGTACATGAGCCAATGGCGAGGGGATATCACGTGTGTAGGTCAGAAGATATTACTGTCCCTTTAACCATCCAACTACAGGTTGTGTTCCACGCCAAGTTTTGAGCATGTTTGTCATCTCTATCTCCATCTCGTGCAATTTCTCGGACTACAACTATACGTATCTTATACTAGTATTTCCATTCCTTTATACGAAGCGGAGGGCACACGAGATACGTAACTAGCAAAAAAATGAAAGGAAGAAATAGACGTGTTTGCTCGGATCTCGAATCCATTCTATTAGAAAATAAGACCAACCCAAAAGCTAACCCTCGTTAGCATTTTTTATAAAAAAAAACTCCGCGAGCATCGTGCGCCTGAGCTGGGACTCGAATTCGAGTGAGCTGGCAACAACCCTAGCTGCCCAGCCAACGGGTCGACGCTCTGTCCTTAATCCATCCCATTAAGGGTCCGGTCATTTTGCCATTAAACAATTATTTAATTACTAATGGGTAAGGCTTGGCAGCTAAGCGATTTATGATTTACCATACATATACTCCCACTAGTTAAAAGTAGTACAACTTGATTGCGATTTCAGCGGATGTGCCAACCAGTCTTTCACTAATAATAAAGCAAGCATTTCTTCTGCCCACTCATCATTGCGGCAGTTTTGCAAACAAGCCTCTGTGTTTTATGGTATTCAACCCGCGGTACTATTTTAAGTGGCTATTTGAGAAAATGTTTCGCTTTTGCAAAAATGACCTTGTACTTTGGTTTATTCAACTCGCGGTCCTTTTTACACTGGTTAATTAGGTAAGCTACTAGTAGAATGCACGTGCGTTGCCATGGGCTCTTCAAAATTTATAATCAGTATGTTTCATTTATCATCCCCTCATCCTAGGGTGCTCTAATTAGAAACACAACAATCAAGTATTAGGAAATTTTACCGAACGAACAATAATGAAGAATATGATATCTATCCTACTAATAAAGGGAGGTCATATTTTTGGTCCATCATGAACTTCTACAGAAAAGCCACTATTCCTTTTAGTTACCCACTGTTCGCTCACACGCGAAAAAATACATCTCTAAAGTGGGGAACCAGCCAAGGCCAACAAGAACTCAAACTCCTATCCAATCTCGACTTCGTTCTCTTCCACCTCCATTGATAAAGATGGGTCGTCAAGGCTTTCCTCACGACGACCTCAAGCAGCCGCTGACATCCCTCCCCGCATCTACCCCTACCCCCTGTTGCCGCATGCACTGTCCTTGCTCCTCAGGGGAGGGCCACAATGTCCTCTACGATGGCTACGACCAATCCACGAGGAGGCCACATTCTTCCATGGGAACCCAACCAAGCACACCACCCTCCACGACCATCCAATCCCAGCCCTAACAACATCAAGATTCGTCATCGATCCATGAGTCAGCCTCGCCGCATCCAGGTTCACTGTGAGCCTGCGACGTGTCTGTAGTCGATGTATTGACTTTGGCTATCCCCACGGCACACCATCGGATCCTGCTTGCTTTTACCATCACTTTGTCTCTCCCCAAGGCAGCGACACCACCTAGCCAATGACCACCACCGCTTGTAGATTGCCTACATAAAATCACAAGAAATCCCATGGCGGTGCTATAAGACCACCATGGCGACCGACTAGTCTAAGATCTAAGCTAGCTGCTCTTTGTAGAGACCAGTAGAAGTAGGGATGTGGCTCAGATTTGTTCTTCGGTGCTCGTGCGTGCCCTGCTGCCCACTAGCTCTTGGTCAGCAACTCACCTATCTCCATGCTCGAGACGACCAAGCTCGATGCGCAGGACGCATACGTCCGCTAGAGCTATATCCAGGCCCTATGATTTTTGGATCACCGGCTCAATGGGTGCCAGGACCGGAGTAGCCTTGATCCACTAGGTGGATCAAGGAGGCCGTCCACCTAGGCTCTACATCACAACATTGTGGACCAAGGAGGCCCGCCGCCGGCTCTACCTCACAACATTGCCTTTACTCCGCATGTGGTCTGCATAGGCGCTAGCCGACCCGTTCTTGATCTGGTACTGTTGTAGGCTAAGCTAAAATATTAATTATTGGAATGATGGGAGATGGATATGTCATCTGTTAGTTGTAACGATTATCTTTTCTCATGCGTCCCATCACTGAAGTCTGATGGGTTATGTAACACCCCGGATATGACTTTCCCAATATGTATTCCAACTCTTGTCGTTTCCGGCATTAAGTTATTTTATTTTCTCGGGTTCGGGTCTTTGTCTCCGTGTGTTGTTATCGTTGTCATGCATCTCATATCATGTCATCATGTGCATTGCATTTGCATACGTGTTCATCTCATGCATTCGAGCTTTTTCCCCGTTGTCCGTTTTGCATTCCGGCGCTTCGTTCTCCTCCGGTGGTCATTTCTAGCTTTCTTTCGTGTGTGGGGATTAAACATTTTCGGATTGGACCGAGACTTGACAAGCGGCCTTATTTTACTACCGGTAGACCGCCTGTCAAGTTTCGTGCCATTTGGACTTCGTTTGATACTCCAACGGTTAACCGAGGGACCGAAAAGGCCTTGTGTGTGTGTTGCAGCCCAACACCCTTCCAAATTGGCCCAAAACCCACCTAAACCTGCTCCATCATCTAGAGCGTTCGATCACGATCGCGTGGCCGAAAACCGCACCTCATTTGGACTCTCCTAGCTCCCTCTATGCCTATAAATACATCCCCCTCCGAAATTCCCGTTTCCTCTTCCCCGAAACCCTACTTCTCTCCTCGCGCGCCGCTGGACGTGTCCGGATCCGCGCCGGACAAAATCCCCGCCGCCAATCGCCGCC
>NW_024119990.1:0-11213 GCF_003073215.2 Triticum urartu
CAATGTGTGAGGATTGATCTAATGCAATAAAACTGGGGTGTAGAAAAGGTGTGATCAAAGTGTTACTTGCCTTGCTAATGATCCGCGAAACCTAGAGATTCGAAGTAACAGGAGGCGCACTCTGGGTATTCTATCACAGACAAAAAAACAAGCATACAATAAGTACTCATCTAATGCACAGGTAAAACTCAAATAGAAGATCTAACCAGAAAGTTCAACTTAAGAACCCTGGTTTGCAAAAAGAATCAAATCGAACGAAGCAAAAGAAATCAAACGGCGAAAGAAATCAACTTCGTTCTAGTAATCTGGATCTAGGTCAAATTTTACAGTAGCAAAAACTTGTTTAAGTTGATTATTCGGAAAGAGGGTTTCGAGACGAAACTCCAGGCGCTTGAATCGCCTGATTCCGATAAACGAGCGAAAAGTTATACTAAAACGAAAATCGGATCAGAAATCGCGATCAGAAAATAACCGCGGAAAATCCGACGAAAAAGAAAACGACGAACAGAAAAGAAGAAAAAAAAATATTTTTTCCCTTTTAAAAAAAAACTACATGGAAATCGAGGCGGCGGCGGCGAACCTCGGGCGGCGCGCGCTCCGGCGGCTGCTAGGCTAGGCTAGGGTTTGGGGCGGGGCTGTGGGCTGGGGCTCGGGCACTTCTCTATATGAAGGCGCCCCCGGGCGGAGTCCCGCTCGGGTACGGCCCAAAGTCGGTTTCGTTTTTTTTAAATAATTATGCTCGGAAAAAAAATAAAAAGAAATACTAAACGGACTCCAAAAATCACGAAATAAATTTTGCCGGGTTTCTAAAATCAAGCCCGACAAAGTGAACATTTTATTGGGCCCTAAATGCAATTCTGAAAAATTTCCTAAATTCAAATAAAAATACCGAAAAACTCCAAAATAAATCTTATTTGATTTTTTTTATTAAATCCTCAATATTTCTATATTTTGGGAAAGTCATTTTATTCCCTCTCTCATATTTTTCTAATAGAAATAATTGATGATAAAACAAATAAAATCAAACGATCCTGTTTACACAATTTGAGAAAACTCAAATATGTAAATAACGAAATCCCCAACTCTCTCCGTGGGTCCTTGAGTTGCTTAGGATTTTCTAGGATCAAAACCAAAAGCAAAATAAAATATGATATGCATGATGACCTAATGTATAACATTCCAAATTAAAAATTTGGGATGTTACAGGGGTGAAGAGGATTCAACATCTTTCTACAAGTCTTCTGAAGAACTCCCTTTACATGTTCCATCATATTGGGTATCATTGACATCAAGTTTATTAGCCTTTACATTTCTCCGTGAGGTTCTTGTGGATATATCAGTGTGTGCAATTATATCTGACATGCATGGGAGACAACTAGTAGTTAGATTTATGTAATGAGTGCCTGTAGGAGACGACAAAAATAGTAGGACTGGGGTTAACTAGCAGCAACAGGTCTCAAAACCTAAAGGGAGAACACAGATGAAAGCTACAGAATATGTATCGTTTGTACTCGAGATTATCTAGATGGCACACAAGAGTACTAAAGAACAACATAGGCAATACTAGAAGTGGTATAATACTATAATCACCAGCCTATGGGATAGCATTGGCTGATGGATGATAACTATGGAACAATGCTACCTAAAGAACAAGTATCTTAGATGAACTATGGAACAACGTTAACTCCTGAACAAGACCTGTAAGAGATCTACATGAATATACAGTGAAATGTGATAATCTATTTTCCATGCTTAGATGAATAACAAAGCCATAAATGTTGCACACAAGTAAGATGAGGGCACAAACTATCTATCTGCCATCCATAGGAGTGAGCATCATGTGCTGACTTCTCGATGGCCCTGCAGTTGTTGCGGCTGTCCATGTCGGGCACATGCATTCGATGCAGGGAACTGTTGAGTCGGAAGATGGTGTGGCCGAAGATGTAGATAACACATAATGTTAAGAACGACACATCTCTTTGATCTAAAGAAATACACTAAGAGATCAACAGCAAGGTACGAGAGTGGTCACACGTCTGTTGACTGAAGACTAAATTGGGGTCACACGATTTTATTTTATTTTGGTACTGTCCGATCTACGCCGGATGGCTTGATGGCCGTCTTGTGCCTCCCGGCTGACACTGTTAGGAATCTTCCCCGGAGAGCTAGCGACCAACGGTAGAGCAGCCTGCCTCCGCCGTCCGTGGCCCCCGCCAAAACCCCGATCCCCGCCCCACCGCACTGCCGTGGTTGCGCCGCCCCCGGGCCAATCCATAAAGACTCCCCGTCATCCAGATCTGGCGGCGACAGTACATTCAACCCACGGAACTCTAAGATAGCCATCTAAGCGCTGCTTCCGCGGCAAACTTGCGGCCCCGCACCCTAATCTTAGACACCAGCCAACCGGTAGCCTAGGAGCTCCGCCGCCTCGAGGGGTGCTGCTTCCCATTGGGAATCAATTGGCCCAGGATAAAAATTCAAACAAATGATGCCTAAATAAAGTGATTTGAGATGAGGGTGCGACCTATCTAGAGGCATGGTGAAGTAGGCAGGTCCAGCTGCCGAGCCGGTGAGGCCGGCGCGGTTGCGGTGGCAACCAGCGGCAGGGAAACAGCAATGTCGCGATGGTCGACGGCTATGCGGAAGCAGCACTGGGACTCTGGACGGATCCGAAGTTGGAGCCGCTCCGGCGCCGGGAACAACGGCGGGGGTGAATCGGCTTCGGTACAGTTCACGCAGCTGTCATCGAGGCAACTCCAGCAGAACGGAGTAAGAAGCACACGGCCCAGTGCATGACGGCAAATGGACAGCGTCTCTGCATTAGGGAGGAGGGCGGCTGTGAAATTGGTGCAGTGGGGGTGCCATGGAGGAGGGGCTGAGGTTTTGCGGCTCGGGAGAAGAGAGCTTCCGGGAAGAAGGTGATTTGGCGCCCACGAGGTATGAATGGGGGAATTGGGAGGGGAGTGGAACCTTGTTTTACGGACGCATTTGTCTAAAATGTGAGGGGAGTTATAGTTCTACCCCTGCCTTGAGGCTTCTCGGCTTGGGTCTGTGTACTGAGGGTCGGGGATAGTAGAGTAACTTTGCTTCTCCCCAAATAGTGGGCGGGAGCGATTGCGGGCGAGGAGGGTGAGGGAGTCCTGGATTAGGGGGTCTCCGAACGGCGGGACTATATCCTTTGGTCGTACTATTGGACTATGAAGATACGAGATTGAAGACTTCGCCCCGTGTCCGGATGGGACTCTACTTGGCGTGGAAGGCAAGCTAGGCAATATGGATATGCTTGCCTCCTCCTTTGTAACCGAACTGGTGTAACCTTAGCCTCCTCTGGTGTCTATATAAATAGGAGGGTTTTAGTCCGTAGGACAACATACAATCATACCATAGGCTAGCTTCTAGGGTTTAGCCTCTCCGATCTCGTGGTAGATCAACTCTTGTACTACTCATATTATCAAGAATAATCAAGCAGGACATAGGGTTTTACCTCCATCAAGAGGTCCCGAACCTGGGTAAAACATTGTGTCCCCTGCCTCCTGTTACCATCCGCCTTATACGCACAGGTCGGGACCCCCTACCCGAGATCCGCCGGTTTCGACACCGACATTGGTGCTTTCATTGAGAGCTCCTATGTGTCGTCATCATTAGGCTTGATGGCTCCTTCAATCATCGATAGCGATGCAGTTCAGGGTGAGACTTTTCTCCCTGGACAGATCTTTGTGTTCGGCGGCTTCGCACTGCGGGCCAACTCTCTTGGCCATCTGGAGCAGATCGAGAGTTACGCCACTGGCCACCAGGTCAGGTTTGGAAGCTTAAACTACACGGCCGATATCCGCGGAGACTTGATCTTCGACGGATTCGAGCCCCTGCCTAGTGCGCCACACGGTCACGATGAGCATGATTTAGGTCTACCATCGGACAGTCTTCAGGAGATCGCACCGGCAGCCACTCCGACCCTCAATTCGGAACCAGTTGCGCCATCCAAGGACGGGTGGATAGACCCCGCCACAGAGGTCGTATCCTCAGCGGCGATCGAGCCGAGTATCTACCTTACCCTTCATGAGAGCCGTGATGCCAAGCTGTCGGATCCTTCCCCGGCCACGGACTCCGAACCGCCTGCGCCCGTGCCTATTGAATCCGACTGGGCGCCGATCATGGAGTCTCCGCGGATATCTTTCAGCACTCGCCCTTCGGCGACATACTAAACTCATTAAGGTCTCTCTCCTTGTCAGGAGAGTCCTGGCCGAACTATGTCCGGCAGGATTGGGATGCGGATGACGAAGAAATTCACCACCCACCCACCACCCACTTAGTAGCCACTGTCAACGATTTGACCGACATGCTCGACTTCGACGCCGAAGATGTCGACGGTATGGACGACGATGCACGAGACGAACAGGAACCACTGCCCACAGGGCACTGGACGCCCACTTCATCATATGTCGTATACATGGTGGACTAACCAAAAGAAAACGACGACGAGGAACAGAAGGACACAGCGAAGGGTTGTTCCCTTGAGAAGAAGTCAAAGCGGCGGCGTAAGCGCCACTCCAAATCCCGCCTCGGCAGAAACAACGATCATATAGACCCAGCGTTAGAGCAGGGTGAACCATCGCCCGACCACGGCAACACGGAGAATCAAACCAAACAACCCGACTCCGTCGAAGATAACAGTCCGGACGACATCACACCGGACAGGCACCCGGAGCAAAAGAATGCCCATCAAAGGCTTGTTGCCACTGCGACGAGTCTGAAAAAGCAGAAGCAAAGGCTCAGGACTGCACAAGACACACTGATAATCAGATGGAGTGAAGTACTCAACACTGCCGCGAAGTACGGCTGTAATCGCCACACCAAGAGCTACCCGAAGCGAAAGTTGCTACCTGAATTCGACGAGGAGGCCTTAGACCCCCCGCAATTAAAAAACAAAACGGCCATCCGGTCGGATAGACGACCTCGTGACCAACATAGAGCGGCGAACGACGCCGCACATAAGCCAGTACGCGTTCCACGCGAGGGCTCGCGTCAAAAGGACGGCGCAACCAGATCCATATACGGGCCACGCAAGCATGCTCCAGCATGCAATGCAACACAACAAACATCCGAACACCACGGTACACCCAAATACAGGGGTGCCGCACACCCACTATGTTTCATCGATGAGCTGCTGGACCATGAATTTGCAGAGGGATTCAAACCCGTAAACATAGAGGCGTACGACGGAACGATAGATCCTGGGGTTTGGATTGAGGATTACATCCTCCATATCCATATGGCTCGAGGAGATGATCTCCACGCCATCAAGTACTTACCCCTCAAGCTCAAAGGGCCAGCTCGGCACTGGCTTAAAAGCCTCCCCGGAAATTCCATTGGAAGCTGGGAAGAGCTCGAAGATGCTTTTCGGGCGAATTTTCAAGGGACTTATGTCCGACCACCGGATGCAGACGATTTGAGTCATATAACTCAACAGCCCGGAGAGTCAACCCGAAAGCTTTGGAACATGTTCCTCACTAAAAAGAACCAAATAGTCGACTATCCGGACACGGAAGCCTTAGCAGCTTTCAAGCACAGCGTTCGAGACGAATGGCTTGCCAGACACCTCGGCCAAGAATGGCCGAGAACAATGGCAGCATTAACAAGCCTCATGACCCACTTTTGCGCGGGCGAGGATAGCTGGTTAGTCCGATGCAGCACCAGCGACCCAAGTACATCCGAAGTCAGGGACGGAAACGAGAAATCACGATGCAACAAAAACAAGCGCCGGAATAAAGAAGGCAGCCCGAAGAGCACATCGGTAAACGCCGGATTTAGAAGCTCTCCGCCAGGTCAACAAAAGCTGCCCTCCAATGGCAACAGGGATGAACTGTCCAGCCTAAACAAGGTTCTAGATAACATATGTCAGATCCACAGCACCCCCAATAAGCCTGCAAATCATACCCATAGAGAATGTTGGGTTTTCAAGCAGTCCGGCAAGCTCAACGCCGAACATAAGGGGCAGGATACACCAAGCGAAGACGAGGACGAGCCTTGCAAACAAAGCACTGGGGAACAGAAGAAATTCCCACTAGAAGTCAAAACAGTCAACGTGTTACACGTGATAAAGGGGAGAAACAAAGCGGCACTCCAAGAGACACATGCCCCAGGGCCTATCACTGCGGAGTTCTGCCACTGGTCGTCCCAACCGATCACCTTTGACCATCGGGATTACTCGGCAAGTATCCGGCATGCAGGATGGGCTGCCTTGGTATTAGACCCAATAATTGACGGACACCACTTCACACGAGTCCTTATGGACGGCGGCAGCAGTTTAAACCTGATATATCAGGACACAGTCCGCAACATGGGGATAGACCCAGCAAAAATTAGCCATAGCAGTACTACGTTTAAAGGAGTAACGCCAGGCCCAGAAGCCCATTGCACGGGCTCCCTGCTACTCGAGGTTATATTCGGCCTTCCCGATAACTTCCGCAGCAAAAAGTTAACCTTCCACATCGCTCCGTTCCAAAGTGGCTATCAAGCACTACTCGGACGCGAAGCTTTCGCTCGCTTTAATGCAATACCGCATTATGCTTCTCTCATGCTTAAGATGCCCGGTCCATGCGGCATCATTACAGTAAATGGAAATATTGAGTGCTCCTTGCACGCCGAAGACAGTGCGGCTGCCTTGGCAGCCGCACACTAAACGGCCTCACCAACTAAAGCATTTGACAGGTCGTTAAGACCATGAACACGGTTAGACGAGTCCGGCGTAGCTATATGTAATTGATATAGGTTTGATGGCCATACCCCTATTACAATACAAGGGGCTCAACGCGCGCAAACAAGTGGCAATTAGGCTCAATTTTACTCATCTTGAATTGTACATGGTTTCTTTAGTATAACCTACCTTTTTACGTGACAACTTTTCAACTAAGTTCCTCTCTTTTATAGATGACCATCATGCTACACCCGTCCAGGATATGGCACAACGGAGACCGTGCAGTGGGGACCCGTTCCAAGGATTCTTTTTAGATTAAGACCCTGCGTAAACCTTTTTTATTGTCTCTTGTTGATAAACATTCCCCGGACTCTCAGTACAATTGAGAAGGATGCTGACGTATTGGCATGTGGCCACGTCAGAATATTGCACGTACCTGGACACCAGGGGCTTATTACAAAGGGCACAGCTTAAGCCCGGTTTCCACCATAAAGACCGAATACCTTAGGGAGTGTTCGGCGTCGCAAGTTTGGCCTTATATGCATCAGCTCCGAATCATGTCTTTGGTCAAATGTTGGGTTTGCCCGGCTCCTGTGTTTTGCTGCCTTATGTTCCGCTCTATCGGCTAAGGCGCCACCAGGAGAACTACTGCGATTGTTCCCTGGTTCATCCAGACGAGCACCTCAGTAGAGAAAGCCGAAAACTGACTGTCATGATATAGCGTGAGACTGGTCAACCACTCGATGACCTAGCGGAATCTTCGGGATTCCTCCGCTTTAACGAAGTGCCGTTTCCCGGCCAGGCATGTACGCACCCCTAATTCAGATGAGTGGGTAGCCACCAGGGGCTATATAGTAGCCCCACTGTCAAACTCCTCTGCTAAGTGAAAGTGTTAAAGCATTATAGTCCGGTTTCCTAGTTCGCTGCGCTATCACCTCCTTAATGGATCAAGACATTGGACCAAGTGTGAACACGCGTCTTTTGCGAACACCCCTGCATTATATGCGTGGGAGCTGAAGCCGACGACTGCAATCTTTCAGGTTATATACATATATACATAAACGGCCGCACAAGAGGCATTATAGCACTTTTGGGCAAAAGTATAAATACAGCCTTGATAAATTCAATAAAACATTGTTTTTACAACGGGAATACATGTCATTCAAACATAATATTCTTCGAGCACTGAGCCTCTATCGAACGAGCGCCTTCAACAACTTCTTCAAAGTAGTGCTCCGCAGCCACTCGGCCTATGGCCGAACCCTGTGCTGCAACAGTGGTGGCATCCATCTCCCCCCAGTATGTTTTGACACGAGCAAGGGCCATCCGCGAGCCTTCTATGCACGCCGACCTCTTTACATCATCGACGCGTGGCACAGCACCAAGGAATTGTAGCACTAAGCTAAAGTAACTACTCGGCCTTGGCCCTCCTGGCCACAAATGATCGACAATGGACCTCATGGACAGTCCAGATAATCTATGGAGCTCGGCCCAACCGGTCAATCGCTCATTCAGCAGCAGCAGATGGACCGGAGCATGAAACTATGACCAGAACAGCTTCTCCACTTTAGGACCTTTCTGATCCTTGAAGTACTCGGTCGCATCCGCAGCACTCGCAGCCAAATCCATGTACTCATCCACAGAACTCCATACCCGGTCCAGAGGAGCATATTTCGGATCTCCGAACTTAGTCCGCAACAAGAAGGGCTTCCCAGAAACGATATCCGCAGCTTGATTCAGCTCCTCCTTCATCGCTCTAATTTTGGAGCGGGCCTCCTTTGCAGCCACCCGGGCCTTCTCTAGGTCCGTCGCCTTCACCCAGTTTTCTTCTTCAAGAATTCGGTAACGGTCAGCAGCATCTTTCAACTCCACGGCCATCTTGGCAATTTTTTTCTTTGCTCCCGCAATGTGCGGCCTGTTCGGCCCTTAACTCTTCGGCTGCCTTTAAAGCGGACGCATTACTACTCCTTGCTTGCTCCTTGGCTCGGGCAAGCTCCGCCCGAAGGGTCTCAACGGTGGCAACTCCATCTGCAGTCACAACATATTAAAGATACTGGCATCACGCTGCTCTTACTATGTGACATTCACCAGAAAAATCACCTACCCTGTGCCTCGTCAAGCCGCTTGTTAACAAGCACGATGTCGGCATCTGCCGCATCCAGTTGCCGCTTTAGTTCGGCAAACCGATCAGTCCAGCTAGCCACCGGAGCTTCAACCGCCTGCGCATACAAGCAGTCTGGTTATTACCTGGGCCTATGATCCCATGTTTGCCGCCATTTTCGACGACAACCAGAGTCTCAGGGGCTACTATCTACACAGGGCACACCAAAAATGTGTGGTACTATCAAAAATGTACATCATTTGACGTACCTCAAAACCCGTTAGTAGACTCATAAAGGCTTCATGCAACCCACTTTCGGCGGACGAAATCCTTTCAATCACCGTACCCATCAACGTACGGTGCTCTTCTGAGATAGTCGCTCGCTCTAGCAGATCCCTCAGTACATCAGACCGCATACCAGATGGTGCCAGACTCTTTTGATTGCTCTCTTCAAGAGCCGGATACTAGGGACTTCGGGTGGCCATAGGATTACCTCCTGGCCTTGCCGGATCAGGAGAAACCCACCGCGACGACACCTCGGGGTCGCCCGCCTCGTGAGGCGGTGTGGCAAGGGGAGGCGTTTTGCTCTCCATCATCTCTGGAAGAAGATCCCCTGAAGACGAACTAAGCTGAGAAGGGCTTAGATACGAACTGCAAGATAAATACTTCGGTTATTTTCCTCAGAAGTAAGGAAGGATATCTTCACTATTAAGTACTTTTTGATTACTTACAGCTCGTTAGAGGGCTGATCCCTGCGCGGACACTATGAGGCAAGAATACCCTCCGAGGCAGGAACCTCTGGCGGAGATTTCTTCTCCCGTTTGGAAACCCTAGTTTCCGGATCTTCAGGTAGTCCTCTTCCTTCCCAGGGGAGAGAGCATGTCAGATTCTTCCCCTTGGTTATCCTCCCTCACGGAGGTGCTCATTCCCTCGATTGGAATAGGTAGTGATGGAGGCCCGCTTTCGCCCTCTTTATTCTCCCCTTCATCTTCCTTTCAGGGCACTAGACAAGGTGCTGTCTCGAGCATCTTTTCCAGCACTGGATTGTCCAAGCCTTCAGGAAGGGGGGCCGAATACCGGATCATCTTCGCCTTTGTTATCCAGTCCTGGTCAAAGAGCGATTCTTCAGAATGATGTCGTGAGAAATAAAAGGACAATGTGTTCGGCCATGGGATTACTTACTTGGGCAACGGTGCGGTTGCTGCTCAGGCCCACGTCCTCGATAGTGTCCAGACACTCTATTTGGGGTCCGAAGAACGATTTGTACATCTCCTTGTGCATCATGCCGAGGAAATTCTGAATAGTGCGTGGTCCTTCCGGGTTGAATTCCCACATGCGGAGGAGCCGGCGTTTGCAAGGCTGGACTCGACGAACCAGCATAACTTGCATTACCATGACCAGACTGAAATCTCCCTCGAAGAGATCTCAGATACGGCTCTACGGGATTGGCACGTCCTTGGCTGGACCCCAGCTCAGCCCCCTGCTGATCCATGACATCAGTTGTGGTGGAGGGCCCGGGCGAAAGGTGGGGGCAGCTACCCACTTGGCACTTCGGGGAGCTGTGACGTAGAACCACTCTTGTTGCCACAATCCAGACACCTCTGGAAAGGAACCCTTTGGCCATGGAGCATCTGCAATTTTGCTTATTAGAGCACCTCCGCACGCTGCATACCGCCCCTCGACCATCTTCGGCTTCACATTGAAAGTCTTGAGCCACAGGCCGAAGTGAGGGGTAATGCGGAGGAAGGCCTCACAAACGACAATAAATGACGAGATGTGAAGAAGGGAATCCGGGGCTAGATCATGAAAATCCTGCCCGTAATAGAACAAGACCCCTAACAAACTGAGGGAGTCCTGGATTAGGGGGTCTCCGGACAGCCGGACTATATCCTTGTTGGGGAACGTAGCAGAAATTCAAAAAATTTCCTACGTGTCACCAAGATCTATCTGTGGAGAGACTAGCAACGAGGGGAAGGAGAGTGCATCTACATACCCTTGTAGATTGCTAAGCGGGAGCGTTCAAGTGAACGGGGTTGATGGAGTCGTACTCGTCGTGATTCAAATCACCGATGATCCTAGTGCCGAACGGACGGCACCTCCGCGTTCAACACACGTACAGCCCAATGACGTCTCTCACGCCTTGATCCAGCAAGGAGAGAGGGAGAGGTTGAGGAAGACTCCATCCAACAGCAGCACAACGGCGTGGTGGTGGTGGAGGAGCGTGGCTATCTTGCAGGGCTTCGCCAAGCACCACAGAAGAGGAGGAAGAAGAGACGCAGGGCTGCACCAACGAGAGATCGAATCGCGTGTGTTGTGGGCAGCCCCCTAGGCCTCATATATAATGGGGAAGGGGAGGGGCTGCACCCCCTCTAGGGTTCCCACCCCTAGGGGGGCGGCAGCCCTAGATGGGGAACAAGG
>NW_024119991.1:0-13843 GCF_003073215.2 Triticum urartu
AGTGATCTTAAAGCAAAGCTAGAGCAAAGCTTGGTGCAGTTAAATGCTTTGAATGGCTCACTGGAGATGATGCAAAATGGCGGTGAGGAGAATGCCAGCCAGGATTCCATGCAGAGGCAAAGGCTGTCGACCCCTGAGTTCTTCGCTTTACAGCATAAGGTTCAGAAACTGGAGGAGTGGCTGAGGGAATCTTGCTCCCAATTGCAGTTCGTAACAGTATCGACAGAAGGAAATGAAAAAGAGCAGAATATGTCACCATCTGAGATAAGCAGATTTAGGAATATAATCAATGATATTAAAGATGCTGTTTCCAAAGCAGAAAGTAGAACACAAAAGGCCGAAGCAAGGTGTGCAGAGCTCACTCACACTAATGTACAACTTAATGGGGAGCTAAATCATATGAAGACTCGGGGGTCAGATAAGGCAGGCTTATTGGAAATGGATCTTATGGAGACAGAAGCTCAGTTAGAGCATACAGTGGCATCAGTTGAGGCTATTAGTGAACATCAGAGCATGTTAAAGTCTTCAATCTCTGATATGCAACATGTGATTGAAGATCTGAAGGATAAGTATTTGAAAGCTGAAACCAGGGCTGAGAATGCTGAATCAAAATGTACATTGTTGACAGATACCAAGTTCGAGCTTAGTGAAGAGATATCATTTCTGAGAGGTCGAGTTGGAGGTCTAGAGAACTCGTTACGCCAAGCTAACCAACTAAAGCTGTCCACTGCAAAAGATATTGGTATTAAAACTAAGACCATCACTGACTTGGTTGCGAAACTTGCATTGGAAAGAGAACGCCTTCATCTGCAGGTATGCACGTTGTTATTATGGAAAGTTTACTTCTACTATTCTCTTTTAATGTGCATGCATGTACTTTGAATGCTGTGAATATACATGTCCGCAAAAAATATGTGCTTTCTGTATGGCATTGTACAGAATAAGCACTAGTTTGGTGTCGAATCAAGATATCATGCGTGGACTGAAATATTGCTTTGCCAGCATACAGCAGCAATTATTGTGGTAGTTCATCTCAAGCAGCTGAAAAACTACATGGTTGATCACGAAGCACGTGTTCGATTACAAGGATACAAATGTGTCCAATGCTTTGACTTGGTAAAGAGACCACGAAGCACGTGTTCGATTACAAGGATACAAATGTGTCCAATGCTTTGACTTGGTAAAGAGAACATGATATGATGAGCACTTCTTGAAGGGTAAAATCATTAACTAAAATCCAATAAAGGGATTTATACAAGGACGAACATTATGCATTTATGTTGCATGTCCCAACTCTATGTTGATATCATTTACTTGATACTCCCTCCGTTCCAAAATAAGTGTCTCAACTTTGTACTAACTTTAGTACAAAGTTGTACTAGAGTTGAGACACTTATTTTGGGACGGAGGGAGTATAACCTTTTTATTCTGCATATAAGAATTGTCTGAAGTCAAACTTCATAAAGTTTGACCATATTTGTATGAAAAAATATCAACATCCACCATGCTAAAGTTATATAATATGAAAACTTAAGTCATGCCGCATCTACTGATACTGATTTCACATTGTGAATGTTGGTATTTTTTTCTATAAAGTTGGTCAAACTTTACGAGGCTTGACTTTAGATAAATCTTATATGCGAACTAAAAAGGACGGGAGGGAGTATCTTACATGTTTTTAAAAAATTGTCCATAACCATTCAGGCTCATTTTTTAAGGGAATCATCGGTTTTCCCTCTACTATAGAGTTATAACCTACTTACAATTTTGGTTGGCATCTGTTTATGCAAGCATGTCCGTGGCATAAAGTATATTATATACTCCCTCCGTTCATTTTTATAAGTCGTTTCAGACAACTAAAATTGAGCTGTTTTGTACACTGTCTGAAATGCTACAACGCCTTATAAAAGTGAACAGAGGGAGTAGTATCTTCTTTTTACAGTTTGTAACTCTACAAGTTATCGTGTGGCTTTCCCATCCCTTTGTGTAGCCTTCCCTGGCATCAGACATCACAATGGACCTAACTTTATCAATGTTTTTCTTTGGGAATTGTTCCTCGATATTAACCTACTTACAGTTTGGCTTGCTCTGATGTTTATGTATATGAGCTACGATAATTAGTGTATTTTGAACCAGCTCTCTCTCTGATGTCTGTTCTTTACAGATTGTCACGCTAACAAGGAAGAACAGGATGTTGACTCAAAAATGCAAAGAGAATGTCAATGAAGGCACCTTGTTAAGCAAAAAGGTTACTGCTAATGAAGGTGAACTCAGGCCGACTGGTGTAATAGAGGAAGTACTTCTGGATTCTTCATCAATGCAGACAAAGGTCAGTTCTTCTTCGGATGTCTTGCTTTTGTCGTGAAAATTGTAGAAGCAGCAAATTTCTTGGCTTTCCCACTTCTGTTGATATCATGATATGGACAATTGTTTGCATCATGAGAAGGCATTTGTTGTAGGAAATGACTCAAACCCTGAACTTCCTATCCCTGGCTCCTAGTCTTTAGACCTTTTTACTCTTTGAACATTTGGCTAATACAGTATGATCAATATGTTGAGCCTCAAACTGTGATACCTGTACCCTTGCCAAAAAAGAAGGGCAAAAGCTGACATATTTCTTGTATGGTTAGGTGAAGGCTGACGCTCTTATTGGAGAGAAGGAAGCTGGGATTACTGCTGTGCTTGATGATGAATCTTGCACTCTTGAGACCGTGCGTTCTATTGAGCCAACACTCCTGAACTGGAAGTACATTTTCGTGGCATTCCTTTTCTTGTTGGCTGCCGCTCTTGTGCACCTACAACTAACGTACCCTGTATTACCAGGTAGTATGTAATAGGTCCCGTCTTGTAATGATGCAGAAATGGCCATCCTATTTCTGTCCCGCATTTGTCGTACGGGTAGCCAATCTTAGTAGTAGCCACCGTCTCAAGTGCTGATCCCGCCGTTACACGAATTATGCAGCAAGCTTTCCGATCTTTATCTGGAGGGGAAGGCATACTGTCTGACTACAGAGTTGAATCTGCGCATCTAATCTTTAGCACTACGGTTTCTTGATCTTTGAATTCTAAACCGATTCATATATGGATACCTCTTCTGATTTTATGTGAAAAGTTTTCTTGCTCTCATGTGGATCATCCCTTGTTCATATAGTATCGGTAAAGGAAGGAAACCCCTCTTTTGGTAGGGTTTCGGCTGAATTTGGAGCATTTCTCTTGATTTTGTCCACAAACAAACCCCATCAGCGTAGCCGCCCACCTTCGGTGCCACCCTTGTCGGACACTCTGGTGCGCCGACGCCTCCTCTTCCTCACCACTCCATGCGGCACCAGATCACCAGCTGGTGTTGCCACTCTCGTGTCTTGCTGTTCTGAGCCACCACTCTTCCTCCGCTCCTGTAAAATTGACCAGGCCTCCCTCCAGTTGCCTCTCTCCGATCTAGAGTCCAGACCAGGAGTAGTCGAGCAGGAGGACTGGGACGCGAGGCGGTCACCTCCGATTAAACATTTTTTCACTACTGATTGGTGTATTTTTTAATAGAATACATATTATTTTGTTGCTTTAAAAACTGACAACCGAATTGGTGAACCAGTGGTCAGACCGGTAAAAACCTAAACCGACAACCTTACCCGGTTTGATTTTTTAAACTATACTACCAAGTACCAACTGATGCATCCCAGAATAATCTGCTTGCAACCCCCACCATAAGCAAATTTTGCTTCGTAGAAAAATGAAATGCCTCAGTCACAAGAAAATGAGATATAGACAGTCAGAGTATATTTTACAATACAATTAAGAAACAATATAGCACTGATTCTGCTTCCCTTATTGAATGTCGCCAGGCCTCACATGCTGAAGAAATTACACAAAGACAAAACACTAATGATTTACCCGCAGGCAGCAAACTAAAAATAATCGGTTTTCAATTTGTTGCACCGTACTTAGAATGATCTGTTCTACATCGCACATGTGTTATTTAACTCTTTGTCGTAAATAAATCGTGGTTCGTTCAAAACTTCAAGCATGATCTACAAGAAACATGAAATGGACGGCATTGGTAATGGTCTTTGTCGCTCTATACAAAAACAAGACAAGCATTTCTATATGCAAGGACAATAATAGCAACTACAGCGGATGTAAACGTATTATAAATAAACCTATTGCACCAATGAATCTTGCTAAAACGAACCTACACCTCCCTTCCTTCCTATAAAACCCGAACAAAACAAAACAAGTCCAACCAATTAAACATGAAAAAAGACCTGCATGCAATAAAAATAAAATTGAAGTATTTATTCAAAATATAAATGAGGCTTGCCACGGGCACGGTGTGCGCCCCGCATATTCGGCGCTAGTTTTTACTACATTTGGACCATGACATCCAGTTGTAGCAAAAAATTGCAACTTGCATACTGTAAAGTTGGAGGCCAGGCCACTGAAAGCCGAGGTTTGTCGATGGATGATGTATGGTCTGTAAGATTTTGAGCCTGCCCCTTTCTTAAAGTCGTGGGATGACTTAGATATTTTCGTTAGATATTCCTTGAAGCCACACGGTGCTTGAACCTTGAAGAACTGTATTTTAGATAGATCTTTTTAGAAGATAAATTGGATTTTATACGAAAGGCACTCAGTGCCACACCAACTGTATTTTTGAAGCATGTATGCTAGTAGTTGAAGTGGGAATGAGTAATGGTGTGCTGCACGCCTGCACCAGCATGCATTTGCTTCATGTTATTTTGAGATCGTTGTATGGTACTGCCATTTCTCTCGGACTAGAGCCCTGCACTTAGCTTTCCTATGGGTTTGCCCTTCAGTTTAAGGGCTATCTGTGGGAAATCATATGACTCATTTATTTTATAATTGCTTATATAGAAACGGGAGCTCAACTCCTCGGGACACTGCCACAACCCCTAAATGTCAGGAGGCACCAAGAACAATGTTCTCGTCACAAAATCATCGGAACGATTCCAAGATACCCGCGTGATCCTAAAAAAAAATCGTGAAATTTAAGGAGAGAAGAGTCAAAACTCTACGTCAGGAGGCCTCACCAGATCGACGAAGGGACTGATGAGTAAAAAGAATCCTACTCTCCGATATATATAATCATAAGACTCAAAACATTTTCTTCTAGACTCAACAACGTCAGCGATTCGATCAAGCAGGTGCTCCTAAGTCGGGGAAGGCTCTGATTACCAACTTGTAATACCCACAATGCGGCTATATCTCCCACGTGTCAGGGCACGACTTAGAGGCATGGCCCCATGGTAGGTTTGTCGCAAGAGGGGTAATCTTCACACAATCCCATGTACTGAATAAGAAAGGGATAAAGAGTTGGCTTACAATCGCCACTTCACACAAATACAAGTTAAACATACTCCGATAAGGTAACTTCAAAGGGAAAACTCAATCCATTACACGAGATTAGAGGGGGAGAAACATCATAAGATCCAACTATAATAGCAAAGCTCGTGATACATCAAGATCGTATCACCTCAAGAACACGAGAGAGAGAGAGAGAGATCAAACACATAGCTACTGGTACATACCCTCAGCCCCAAGGGAGAACTACTCCCTCCTCGTCATGGAGAGCGCGGGGATGATGAAGATGGCCACCGGAGAGGGATTCCCCCCTCCGGCAGGGTGCCGGAAGGGGTCTAGATTGGTTTTCGGTGGCTACGGAGGCTTCTGGCGGCGGAACCCCCGATCTATTCTGCTCCCCAATGGTTTTAGGGTATATGGGTATATATAGGAGGAAGAAATACGTCAGGGGAGCCACGAGGGGGCCACGAGGGTGGAGGGCGCGCCCCCTGCCTCGTGCCTTCCTCATTGCTTCCCTTACGTACACCCCAAGTCTTCTGGATTGCTTCTGTTCCAAAAATAAGTTCCGTGAAGTTTCAAGTCAATTGGACTCTGTTTGATTTTCCTTTTGTAACGCCCACGATGCGGCTATATATCCCATGTGTCGAAGCACGACTTAGAGGCATAACCGCATTGTAAGCAATGTCACAAGTGGGGAATCTTCACACAACCCATGTAATGAATAAGGAAAAGGAGTACATAGTTGGCTTACACTCGCCACGTCACACAATAGCATAATTATCATTACATTCATCCAGATACAATCAAGGTCCGACTACGGAACCAAAATAAAGAACAACCCCAAATGCAACAAAGTCCCCGATCGCCCTAATAGGGCACCACTACTGATCGTCTGGAAAGGAAACGTAGTATCGTCCTGAGTCCTCATCGAACTCCCACTTGAGCTCAGTCGAATCTCGTGGAGCGGTATCATCGGTCCCTGCATCTGGTTTTGGAAGGAATCTGTGACTCACGGGGACTCAGCAATCTCACACCCTCACGATCAAGACTATTTAAGCTTATAGGAAGGGTAAAAGGTATGAGGTGGAGCTGCAGCAAGCACTAAGGCAAAGTCACGGTCGATAAACTATGATCAAGAAGTGATCCTAGAACAACCTACGTTCAAGCATAACACGAGACCGTGTTCTCTTCCCGGACTCCACCGAAAAGAGACCATCACGGCCACACACTCTATTGATTCATTTTGATTAAGTTAAGTTTTAGGTTTTCTACAACCGGACATTAACAAATTCCCATCAGCCCATAACCGCGGGCACGGCTTTCGAAAGTTCAAACCCTGCAGGGGTGTCCCAACTTAGCCCATCACAAGCTCTCACGGTCAACGAAGGATATTCCTTCTCCCAAGACAATCCGATCAGACTCGGAATCCCGGTTACAAGACATTTCGACAATGGTAAAACAAGACCAGCAAAGCCGCCCGGACGTGCTGACAAATCCTGATAGGAGCTGCACATATCTCGTTCTCAGGGTACACCGGATGAGCCAGACGTCGGGTTGGCATAGACCCTGGTTGTCCAGGGGGCGCCAAACATCACTCAGGTTGGACCAACACTTAGAGAAGCACTGTCCGGGAGGGGGGGGTGTTAAAATAAAGATGACCCTCGGGCTTCGGAAACCCAAGGGAAAAAGGCTAGGTGAGGCAAATGTAAAACCAAGGTTGGGCCTTGTTGGAGGAGTTTTATTCAAAGCGAGCTGTCAAGGGGTTCCCATAACACCCAACCGCGTAAGGAACGCAAAATCAAGGAACATAACACCGGTATGACGGAAACTAGGGCGGCAAGAGTGGAACAAAACACCAGGCATAAGGCCGAGCCTTCCACCCTTTACCAAGTATATAGGTGCATTAAAGTAAATAAGATATAATAATGATATCCCAACAATATCCATGTTCCAACATGGAACAAACTTCATCTTTACCTGCAACTAGCAACGCTATAAGAGGGGCTGGGCAGAAGCGGTAACATAGCCAAACAATGGTTTGCTAGGAAGGTGGGTTAGAGGCTTGACATGGCAATATGGGAGGCATGATATAAAAAGTGGTAGGTATCGCGGCATAGCAAAAGAGCGAGCAACTAGACAACAAAGATAGAAGTGATTTCGAGAGTATGGTCATCTTGCCTGAGATCCCTCAAGGAAGAAGAACGAGTCCATGAAGAAGACAAACAGACGTAGTCGAACGGATCCTCACAACTCGAGAACAAAACCGAAGCTAACGAGAGAAGCAACCCGGAAAGAAGTAAGCAACATAGTAAACAACCATCACATAAACATGGCATGATGCACAACCAAGTATGATGCATGTCCGGTTTAATGATTCATGGCATGGAAAAGTGCACAAACAATGCTACAAATTAAGTGGAGCTCAATATGCATCGGGATGCATATTGACAAAACATCACATTCCATTATTTAGTTCACTCCCGATTAGGTACTCAACAAAATTAAATGTTGGTTAACATGGCAAGAGGTGAAACATGAGTAAAATACACAGCTAGGCATTTTAAATGAGGCCGGAAATATCAAACAACAATTCCGGTAAATCCTCATGTGCATTAGCAATTTAATGCAACAACAAATATAACCATTTTTAAATGTTGTTATCATGATGCGGATGACATATGCAAGTTTATGCAAGTTTTATGAAAATGTTGATAAGAGCATTTTATGAAGCATTAGTCATCGTGGTGGAAACGAAAGGGGTGCCACGACAATGATTCCGAAAATGGTGCCACGGCAACATATCGGTTCCGGTAGCTCATGTTGATACCGGTGCAAAAGGAAAAGTGATGTGAGCGTGTCATGCAAGATGGTGGGGTGATCCCAGTAGCCGGGTTCCCATGGGTTAGCGGCAAATGAGGAGGACCGAGCAAGCAGCGATTCGACCATGGTGCAAACATGGGCATCTCATACAATACATGCATTCGTTCTCGGATGGTCGTTCTCGGCAGTTATACCTTTGAAGCGTGCGTTTCAAAGCGGATCGGTTCGATGGGATGTCGGCGGAAGTAGACGTTCATGGGTCGTAGTGGGAAGTATTCGTACTCGCGAACTGGTCAGATCCACGGCGAGGGTAGTCGTTCACGGCACGTGTGTCCCGCGGTTCTTCGGATAACGGTAGTTGTTCACGGTTCGTAGACGGACTTGACGGGTCCGAGGGCTCCGGCCATCGTGGTACTTGGCGCAACACCATGTAGTCATACATTTGAAGAGGAACTTGGCCATCCGAAGGTGTACTTGGTGAACAACGGTCGTCGTGGTACTCGTCGGTCCATGAAGTCGTTCACGTAGGTCTTGGCATTTCGTTCGGTACTCGTTCGGGCATCCGTGTGGTCTTGTCGGTGGTGTACTTGGCGAAATTCCAGGGAGGCGGTCTTGGCAGGCAATGAGCAGCGACGCGGTGTACCGACGCAGCAACGCAGGCGGGTGCTCGAGCAGGACTTGGCGCCGGTCGTCGTCCTGGCGTTCTCGCACGACAAAAGTAGGGGACAGAAGGAAAAGCACGAGCACGAGGAAGGCCATGGCAGAGACAGGCGCTGGGCGCTTGGGGCGCCGGCGGCGGCCTCAGCAAGGAGAAGGGAGCGACGGGGTGGCTTGGAGGTCAAGGAGGCAGGCGGGTTCACGGGAAGAACTGGCACGGGGAGCTCCTCTCTGGAGCGCGAGCGAGGAGGGAGAGAGTTGGGGAATGGGCACAGAGCCTCGCTGGACGGAGCTTGCAGGTGGCTGCGCGGTCGATGAGGTTGGCAGGGAGGCCTCACTGGTGGCCGGTCGGCAGTGAGGCACGCAACAAAGCAGGTGGGAGGCGCGTCCATGGGGAACAACGTGAGGAGGAGGTCGACGAAGGAAGGCCATGGCACCATGGGGGAAGGAGGCGCAGAGGCAGGCTTGTCGGCGGTGGCGCCATGGAGGTGCTGGTCGCTGGCAGGGGCGGTTGGAGGTAGCAGGGAGGCGTGGCGCTACAGGGTGAGGGAGAGAGCGAGAGGAGGGAGGCGCGAGGCGGCGGAGATGGTTGCGGGCGCGGATGCCAGAGAGAGGGAGATGGGGTTTGGGCGAAGGAGCTCCTCTCCCTCAGCTCGATGAGTGCGGGCGTGTGTGGCGGCAGGGAAGCGGGCAGGCACGGAAATTTAGGAGGAAGGGTAGGTAGCTGCCCAAAATGGAAGGGGAGGTGGTTTATATAGGGCAGGTTCTAGGGTTAGGGGGTTAGGGGGGGGGGGTTTCGGAGCCTCCGATCTCGATCTGACGGCTCCAGATGTGAGGAGGGATAGGTTGGAGCTTGTGGGCTGTGCAGAAGGCCTTGGGCGAGAGGAGAGAAGAGAGAGGGAGGCCCTGCGTCTGTTTCCGGAGACCGAAAACGTCCGACGTTTGACCGACTATAATGCCGCTATAGTTTAACGGTTGGGCTATCAAACGAGCTCCGAATGCGATGAAACTTGGCAGGTGGCCTACTGATAACAAAACAACACCGCACGCCAACTTTCATCCCATTCCGAGAACATTTTCCGGCCACTTATAAAATAATATTTCGGACGTGCCGCGGGCGCGTGCAAGTGTGGACGGGCTCAGAACGGACGACGGAAAGAACTGGGAGACCCGGACGGATGCAAGTTTTGAAAACATGCAGATGCAATGCGGATGACAACATGGCAAAGATGCGACACGCAAGCAAATGACAAGGCAACAACAACGAATAACTGGAAGACACCTGGCGCAACAGTCTCGGGGTGTTACAACAGTCCACTACAAGAGGATCTCGTCCCGAGATCTAGGATGGCACCGGAGAAAAAACGGAAGAGGAAGAGAAGAGGTAAAACTAAGTTTCTTCTTTGACGAATGAGTGAAACCAAAGAACATTGAGAGGTTAAACAATAGAAAGAAAGAATACAACGGAGATGAACAAAATTGTAAACACTCCGTTAGAAAAGAGGAACAAGGAACATTACTAGAACATTGTAGGTTGAAAGACATAAGAAAAGAGTTGCAATGGACAAGAAGTACATGCAAGCACTCCGGTAGAAACGAGATGTACAAGGAACGATAAGGATCAAGTATGACAACACTCCGGTTAAACAAGATAGAGAAGGAATAATAATGATATAATTTGGACAGCACTCCGACTGTAAATGGAAAGAATTCAACATGAATTTGACAAGATGAGAGGATACTTGATGAGATCAACAACAGACTACGTCCAGAACTATTGAAAGAATGGCACAAGGGGTAAGAAAGATTTCAAACAGCACTCCGGTTGAGAAAAGAGGTAAAACTTGATAAGATGAAAGAACTAGAATGAGAACACAACAATCCGGTTAAATGGATAAGCAAAGGAAAGAGCATGATCTTGGCAAAACGAGATGATAGTACGAAGAGAGCAACATCACCATGCCTCCGAAACAAATGAATGGAAAACTAGATGGTTGGAAAGAAAAGAACGGAGAAGAAGAATGACAACTCTCGCAAATAAAGTTGAAAGAGCATGCTTACGAAGAAAAAGGTTGAACAGAGTTGTTGGATTATCAACAACGAAAGAATAAGCTTGATGTGGGCTAATGGAAAACATCTCGAAATCTTGAGGTGAAATTCTGCCACCAACGAAAAACAATGGATTGGATTGCTATGAACAAGTAGACGAGAAACTTATCTCACCGGGAGGATAAATGAAGAACTTGGGTTGTTTATAACCACCATAAATAGCAACAGTCCTTAGGGAACGCTTTAGGTGAAATATAACCCAAGATAACTCCAATGAAGAGATTGATGGATTGAAAAGATGTCCTGAATGAACTGAAAATGATGGATTTAAGATATGTCACTCTTGAAAACTTGTGAATCATGAAAAACGAAGGGAAATTATCAACAATGACATAACACCACCTCAAATGATAAGGTAGAAAGAATTGCACTTCGGAATGCAAGATGAAGAATGCTTGAACTCCTCAAAACAAGACATGTGTTGAACACCATGTTTAATTTTGAGTATAGCTTGGCAGATCTTAACCCCGCGAGAAATCTTGAAGAACAATTGAAGAGTGAAAAGAATCCTTGACGAACCACCATGTAGCCTCCATGAAGAACTCCGATAATAAAAGAATGATCAAAAGGAAGTGAAGGATGCAAAGAATAAGATTGAAGCCTTGCAATGATTAGTTGGAGCTTCGCGATGATATAATTGAAAGATCTTGGAACTACGGGAAGAAAAGATGAAACAATTGAAACCGAGAATTTTGATGAACCTCCAGAATAAGGAATTAATCACTTGGATGAAACAATAATAAGAATTACGTTATGCGCATCCTTCACCCATTTAGATTGATGGCAAGCAACGGATTTGGCATACTACTTATTTTTGTTGAGAAAGATTAAGAAAGATATAGCGCAATCTTAGGAAGGTCTTCAACGAACCACCGGTAGGATTTGGAAACAACGAATAAATTGATATGAGAACAACGGAAGAGGAATGTTGAACGAACCACCGTAAGAATTGAAAATGAGCAAAGAAAAGATAAGGAAAACACAAGAAGAATTGGAGAACGAATGAAGATACTTGAGGGAATTTAGATACATGAGAACGAAGAGATCACAAATTGATTAGAGAATATTTGAATGATGCACCGGTAAGATTTTGAGAATGAGAGCTGAAAGCTGAGAATGAATAAACCCGAAATGATGGCCTCCGGAGAATCAGACTGAAAGACTCCTGAACTGCTCCGGATGGGTGAAAAGAATTCTCACAGTCGAAAACAATTATGACAGGATGGCGTCAAGCTAGAACCACGCATCTCTGAGAGAACGGATAATATTTGGAGCTAAAACTCTTCTTCAGTCTTCAAATGTTTAGAATGACGATGAGAACCACCATGACAATTGATGAGACACTCCGAGAGAATCCAAAAATGAAGAGGTTGAGCCAACGATGAAAAGAGTTACAAGATCTTGGAGAAACCATCTGACTGATGATAATTCATTCTTACGTCAAACTTTGAAAGATTTGAGAATAGCTCCGGCAAAATTAGAAGAGTCAGGTAAGATCCTGGAAAAAGACCTGTGGGTTAGGGCCCACTCAAAAGAAACACCGTTGAATGATTTGAAAGAGAGATTGCCCGGTAGAATTAAATGGCTTGAATGAGATAACAATATCGAAAGAGCTTAAACTAATACAGAGTGGAAGCACGAATCTTCGAGATATCTTCAGCACTCCAGAACAAATGAATAGCGAGGAGCAGATGATTAAGAGGTGCACCAGCATGAGAAAGCATTTGAAACGAGGAAAAGGGATATGATCAACACCAAAAGCTTGATTTGAATCCACCGGAGAAGATAAAAGAAATGAAGAATGGTGAACTTGAAGCTCCGTTAGTATCTTCCTAAGAATCACCGGATAAGAACATCGACGGAAAAGAATGGAGAGACTTCCCATCAATAAAAAGATACTTGAATAAGAAATCTGAGTCCTTGAAGAAAAAGAAAGGGTGGGAGGGCGGGAAAACAAAGGCAACTTGGGACGGATGAAACAAATACCGTTGATAAGACTTAGAGTTGATCTTGCGAATGTTGAAAATGATCGGATCCACATGAAGAGAAACACACCGGTTGAAAAAAGATTGACATGACAATCTTGATTATCATGAAGGATTAGTATTCACATAGAAATATGAGAACACCTCTTAGGAAAGGTATGGAATCAACACTTGACATTGAAGCAACTCGAATACCACAACTCAAAACAAAACAAAGGATTGGCTTGCAAAATCAGCTGGAAACAAACATATGATAGATCCCATATCGTATCATGTGTTTGTTGGAAGGAATTCCTAAGTGATACTTGAATTCCCACTTATAAACTCTGGAAACTTTAAGGTTATGCAATCAGGTGTTGGGGATACATGGGAAGCATAATATCTCACCAAAAACTAACAAATCCTACATCTAGCCGTATCCATCCTTCAACACATAACTAAGAAACCTTCAGAAATCATGTACCTCAACCTTCAGAAAGCATCCGTTATACGAGTTATGGAAATACTCCCGAACTCCCGCCCCAGTACTGGGTGGCGTCGAGGTTATCTCACCAACAACTACATAAAAGAGATTTTCGATGTCGGCGAAACTCAGGTATTCCAGAACTGCAACGATAAAATTGTGACGACAACACCTCGGAGCTCAACTCCCCGGGACACTGCCACAACCCCTAAATGTCAGGAGGCACCAAGAACAATTTTCTCGTCACAAAAGCATCGGAACGATTCCAAGATACCCGCATGATCCTAAAAAAAATTCGTGAAATTTAAGGAGAGAAGAGTCAAAACTCTATGTCAGGAGGCCTCACCAGAGCGACGAAGGGACTGAGGAGTAAAAACAATCCTACTCTCCAATATATATAATCCTAAGACTCAAAACATTTTCTTCTAGACTCAACAACGTCAGCGATTCGATCAAGCAGGGGGCTCCTAAGTCGGGGAAGGCTCTGATTACC
>NW_024119992.1:0-19044 GCF_003073215.2 Triticum urartu
TTAATCAAATGACAACACATGTCTATGGTTAGGAAACATAACCATCTTCGATCAACGAGCTAGTCAAGTAGAGGCATACTAGTGACGTTTAGTTTGTCTATGTATTCACACAAGTATTATGTTTCCGGTTAATACAATTCTAGCATGAATAATAAACATTTATCATGATATAAGGAAATAAATAATAACTTTATTATTGCCTCTAGGGCATATTTCCTTCAGGAGAGACTTGAAGGTTGGCGAGGAAACCTTGAGGAACAACTTGCAGATTAAGTTTGCGAAAAGCTTCACAAAGCTCGGGTTGATAAGGTTTGAGAATCAGACTGTTGCAATAAGCCTTCCTGCTCAATGCGTCAGCAATCACATTGGCCTTGCCTGGAGTATACTCAATACTCGGATTATACTCTTGAATCATTTCGACCCATCGAGTTTGCCTGAGGTTGAGATTAGGCTGAGTGAAGATGTACTTGAGACTCTTGTGATCAGTGAAAATGTCCACTTTTCTTCCCAATAGGAGATGTCTCCAAGTCAAAAGAGCATGCACAACTGCCGCCAACTCGAGATCATGAGTGGGGTAGTTCTTCTCATTGGGCTTCAATTGGCGAGAGGTATAAGCAACAACTTTCTTCTCTTGCATCAATACTGCGCCAAACCTTGGAGAGAGGCATCACAAAAGACCTCGTACGGCTTGGATTCATCAGGCGGAGTCAGAACTGGAGCAGTGATCAATTTCTCTTTCAAAGTGTTGAAAGCAATGTCACACTCCAGAGACCAAACGTACTTGACGTGCTTGTGGAGAAGATTTGAGAGTGGCTTCGTGATCTTGGAAAAGTTTTCAACGAATCTTCGGCAGTAGCTTGCGAGACCGAGGAAGCTATGGAGTTGCTTCACGTTCTGAGGAGGTTCCCAATTCACAATTGCAGACACCTTCTCAGGATTCATGGCAATGCCCTTGGCAGAGATGATATGACCAAGATAAAGAACCTCATCGAGCCAAAATTCGCACTTGGAGAACTTGGCGTAGAACTGGTGTTCTCTCAGCTTGTCGAGTACCAAATGCAAGTGCTTGGCATGATCTTCCTTGTTCTTCGAGAAAACCAGAATGTCGTCGAGATAGACCAAAACGAAGTCATTGGTGTAGGCGTTGAAGATGAAGTTCATCATGCGAGAGAAAGTCGGAGGAGCGTTGACGAGGCCAAAAGACATGACAGTGTATTCTTATGAACCATAGCTTGTCCTGAAAGCCGTCTTGGGAATATCTTGCTCGCGGATTCGAATCTGATGATAACCCATACGGAGATCAAGCTTGGAGAATACTTGGGCACCTTTGAGTTGTTCGAATAGCTCATTGATATTGGGAAGTGGGTATTTGTTCTTGATGGTCTTCTTGTTCAATGGACGGTAATCACCACAAAGCCGTTCCGTTCCATCCTTCTTTTTCACAAAAAGAACACCACAACCCCACGGAGAAGAACTAGGCCAGATGAGACCCATTCTCTCTTGAATATCAAGTTGCTTCTTCAGCTCCTTCAACTCTTCAGGTCCGAGCTTGTAAGGGTGCTTGCACACAGGTTCCGTGCCGGGCTCAAGATCAATAACGAATTCAACTGGCCGGTGCGGAGGCATTCCTGGAAGCTCTTCTGGAAAGATGTCTTGATATTCGCAAACGACTGGAATCTGCGAGATAGCATCCAGTTCACCCTTCTCATTGAGAGAAAATAGACGGATGGTATCATCACGAGCGGCAAAGACAATTACATCCTCAGACGAATGAGTCAATTGAATCTGCCTGGCAGCACAATCAAGATGCGCCTTGTGCTTAGAAAGCCAATCCATTCCGAGAATAAGATCAATATCCGAGTCACCCAGAACAATAGGAGAAGCTAGAAATTTGTAGTCGCCCAACGTGATAGTAATATCCGGGACACAGAAATTAGCTGTCATTTGCTTGCCCGGTGACATGATTTGCAAGGAACTTTGCAGATACTGATAATCGCACTCATACTTTGATGCAAAAGGTTTGAAAATGAAACAATGCGATGCACCAGTGTCAAAAAGAACTTTTGCAGGAATATCATTAATAGGAAGGTTACCCATGATGACATCTGACGAGTCCTCTTCCTGAGCTGCATTCATCAAGTTGACCTTGGCGTGCTTGGGGTTATGCTTGACCATAGCTGTACTTGCCGATCTCACAGGATGAGGAGGAGGAAGACGCCTCTGATTGAGACACTTGTTGGCATAGTGACCCTTCTGTTGGCACTTGTTGCACATGACCTCTGAAAGCAGACGGTGGTACGGAGCACTCGATCTTGAAGCTTGAGACGAAGTCTTGTTCTGAAAGCCAGGGTTGGGTGGGTGGGAAGATCCACTGCCACCTTTGCTCTTTCTGCTGATACGGCCGACGAAACGGAGGAGGAGGAAGCCAATACTTCTGATGCTTGGCCACTTGAGTAGAGGAAGAAGGAGTAGCATCTCTAACTCGCTACTTGGAAGCATCACACCTCAGTTGAGCGGCCTCTTGCTTCAATGCCATGTTGTAGAACTCATCGTACCTCAAGGGCTCAAAGAGAACAAGAGCTAGCTGAATTTCTTCTCTGAGACCACCCCTGAACTGGTATATCATGCTCTTCTCGTCAGGGACGTCCTTCTTGGTAAAGCGGGCGAGCTTCTGAAACAACTTGTTGTAGTCATAGACAGACAAAGAGCCTTGCTTCAGGTTGCGGAATTCCTCACGCTTGCTTTCAACCACGCTCTGAGGGATATGGTGAGCTCTGAAATATTGACGGAATTCATCCCAAGTGATCACACGTCCACCTCTGGAATCCTTGTACTGCTGGAACCATTCTGCAACTTGATCTTTGAGTTGGAAAGAAGCGAGCTTGACAAAGTCCTCAGGCCTGACGTTACTGCACTCGAAATGCTTGCACAGATCCACGAGCCAATCGTCAGCATCGGTTGCCTCAACACAATTGCTGAAAGTCTTTGGCCCATTAGCAAGGAACTGGTTGAGTGTAGCAAAGTGATTCTGATTGTTGCCTTGGTTCCCTTAGTTGCCTTGATTCGCTTGATTGCGCTCTTGAAGAATTTGCATGATCAACTGTGTGTTTGCATTGGTTGCGGCCATCACAGCTTGCCATGCCTCCGGAGGAGGTGGAGGTGGTGGCGGATCTTGATTCTGATTCTGATTGGTGCTCTTAGCGGGAGCCATCCTGAAGAGGTTGACCACCGTTAGCACATAGACAGATAAAATGAAGCTGAATCCAACGGAATGAAAATTGCAACATAAAGTCTTCACATCCGAACAAAATGAACGAATGCATTCCTCTTGAAATGGTCACATATCCATAAATTGAGAAGCCACGTAGAATTTAGGTAGAGAAATAAATCAACAAGGTACGGATCAAGATCGAATACTCGGTAAGAAATCCCAATCTCAAACCAAATATCCGTGGAAGAAGAACTAGAGCTACGAGAATTCCCACCTATGAAACTTCCGAACCTTTCCGGTTATGCAATCAGGTGTTGGCGATACAGGGGAAGCATAATATCTCACCCAAATCTAGCAAATCCTACATCCAGCTGTATCCATCCTTCAACACATAACCGAGAAAAACTTCGGAAACCATCTACCTCAACCTTCGAAAAGCATCCGTTATACAAGTTATGCCGATACTCCCGAACTCCCGCCCCAGTACTGGGTGGCATCGAGGTTATCTCACCAACGAACTGCATAAAAGAGATTTTCGATGTCAGCGTACTAAACTCAGGTATTCCAGAATTGCAACGATAAAATTATGACGACAACACCTCAGAGCTCAACTCCCCGGGACACTTCCACAAAACCCCTGACAGGAGGCACCAAGACAATGTTCTCATCATAAAACCATCGGAACGATTCCAAGATACCCGCGTGATCCTAAATTTTTTTTAGTGAAATTTGAGAAGAGAAGAGTCAAAACTCTACGTCAGGATGCCTTACCAGAGCGATGAGGAGACTAGGAAGTAAAAATAATTCCTAAACTCTCCGATATATAATTCCTAAATGACTCAAAACATTTTTCTAGACACAACTCGGCTGCTAAAACGATCAAGCAATGGGGCTCCTAAGGTCGGGGAAGGCTCTGATTACCAACTTATAACACCCTCGATGCGACTATATCTCCCACGTGTCGAGGCACGACTTAGAGGCATAATCGCATTGAAGGCATATGTCGCAAGTCAGGCAATCTTCACAACATCCCATGTAATATAGATAATAAAAAGGGAGATAACATAGTTGGCTTACACTCGCCACGTCAATCAAGTACATAAATAACATTACATCAACCAAACACTCATGGCCCGACTACGGCGCCAAAATAAAAGATAACCCAACATGCGACACGGTCCCGATCACCCCCAACTAGGCACCACTACTGATCATCAGGAAAAGAAACATAGTATCGCTGAGAGTCCTCGTCGAACTCCCACTTGAGCTCGAGCGCGTCACCTGGAGCGGAATCATCAGGCCCTGCATCTGGTGTAATAGTAATCTGTGAGCCACAGGGACTCAGCAATCTCGCACCCTCGCGATCAATACTATTTAAGCTTAATAGGTAAAGCAAGGTAAATATGTGGAGCTGCAGCAAGCGACTAGCATATATGGTGGCTATCCTGTTCGCAAAAGAGAGCGAGAAGAGGAGGCAAAGCGCGAACGCATAACTAAAGAGGGCAAACCTGCGGCAAGCATTACTCCAACACCGTGTCCACTTCCCGGACTCCGCCGAAAAGAGGCCATCACGGCAACTCACACTGTTGATTCATTTTAATTAAGTTAAGGTTCAAGTTATCTACAACCGGACATTAACAAATTCCCATTTGCCCATAACCGCGGGCACGACTTTCGAAAGTTCAAATCCCTGCAGGGGAGTCCCAACTTAGCCCATGACAAGCTCTCACGGTCAACGAAGGAATAGACCTCCTCCCGAGACGTTCCGATCAGACTCGGTATCTCGGTTCTTCAAGACACTTCGACAGGTTAAAACAAATCCAGCAACACCGCCCGAATGTGCCGACAAATCCCGATAGGAGCTGCA
The DNA here is from genome assembly GCF_003073215.2 of Triticum urartu. NCBI lineage: Eukaryota > Viridiplantae > Streptophyta > Magnoliopsida > Poales > Poaceae > Triticum > Triticum urartu. The sequence goes on from NW_024119992.1 coordinate 5,079, forward strand.
CATATCTCGTTCTCAGGGCACACTCAGATGTGTCAAACTTCCGGTAGGCCAGCCCAGAGTTGCCCCTGGTAGCCACCGGCGGCTGACAGTTTGGACCAACTCAGAGGAGCACTGGCCCGGGGGGTAAAATAAGATGACCCTTGAGTCTGCAGAACCCAAGGGAAAGAAAAGGCTAGGTGGCAAATGGTAAAACCAAGGTTGGGCATTGCTGGAAAAGCTTTAATCAAGGCGAACTATCAAGGGGTTCCCATTATAACCCAACCGCGTAAGGAACGCAAAATCCGGGAACATAACACCGATATGACGGAAACTAGGGCGGCAAGAGTGGAACAAAACACTAGGCGAGCGAGCCTTCCACCCTTTACCAAGTATATAGATGCATTAAGATAACATGGCAATATAATGATATCCCAACAAGTAAATAAATGTTCCAACAAGGAACGGCCTCCAATCTTCACCTGCAACTAGCAACGCTATAAGAGGGGCTGAGCAAAGCGGTAACATAGCCAATCAACGGTTTGCTAGGACATGGTGGGTTAGAGGTTTGACATGGCAATTTGGGAGGCTTGAAAGCAAGTGGTAGGCATCGTAGCAATGGCATAGCAAAAGAGCAAGCAAACTAGCATAGCAAAAGATAGTAGTGATTTCGAGGGTATGATCATCTTGCCTGCAAAGTTGTCAGAGTTGACTGGATCCTCGAAAGCAAACTCAACGGGCTCCTCGTTAGCAAACTCGTCTCCCGGCTCTACCCAAACAAGACAAACAAGCAACAAGGACACAATCAACCACGTGCAAGGATCAAACAATAAGTTGCAAACATGGTATGCTATGCGGAATGCAATGCGGGATGCACATGCAAGATTTGACAAGGGATGCATGAACCTGGCCTTAACTTGGAAAACCAAGTGTTCCATTGGAAAGATGAGATGAAATCGCTTGAAAATGATATAAAGAACGCCGGAATCGGAGTTATGGTTTGGAAATGGCAAGCGATTCAAATATGATCACGTTCTGCGATTTACAGCAAGTAGCCATCTAAATGCAACGAGATTAACATGCTACAGCACCCAAACAAGACAACAAAATACATGGCGGGGATGCATTCATGATGCTTAACAAAAGTCTAGCACTGAGCTACGGCCAATTCATCCATTAACAGGTTCAAACAAGCATGGCAAAAATGCATATGACAAACAGATTTCAGACTTAGTGAAATTAACACTTGTCTAGAATTTCAGATCAGATAGCACTCTTCGGAGCAACAAAACTATATGCTACAGGACCTGAACATGGCAAAGTAAAGCATGGCATGGAGCTACTCAAAGAGCTTAACAAAAGTCCCTTAGTGACCTTGAGCCAAAAGGGATCAGAAAATACAATTGCAAGCATGTGAACATGGCAAAAACATAATCAGTTCTCAGACTCAGTGAAAACTGGAGCATGCTGAAACAGATATCAAGTAGGCATGTTTACGAGCTCGATGCACTCACTACGGAGCAAGTCATGACAAACTAAGCATACATTCATCAAGAACACACAAAATGCAAGCTAGACATGGCAATAACAATAACATAGCATGCACGGATCAACCACAACATCATCGGCAAAATCGCTAACAAGTAGACAATCTGCCCAGATTCACGAAGTAGCAAAAGTAGAGCTCGATTGACTCAAGCTAGGGTGCTCCATAATTGCAAACAAAGACATGGATGGATAGAGCACTACAAGATTAACAAAACATCCTTACTGATCATCCTCAAAAGAGGCACGTATCACTAGGAAACAACATGAACATATGACCATATGAGATAAACAGGTCAAGGACTTAGTGGAAATGCTAAGTCTCTGAAATCAGCATTACCAAGTGCCTCACTTTGCAAGCTTGTGCTAGTCACCACACACATCACAAAAATACATGGGTTGCACCTCTGGAAAGATGGCAAAACCCTTAACAAAACATATGTAGAACTCATGGGCATATCATGCACACAATAATCATGGCAAAAATGACAAATAGCTAAATGGAGCAGCAGATTTGACAATTATCTCAAGTAGCCCTCTTCTAACAGCATTTCGGGCATTAAGATGAACTCAAATGAAAATGATGCAATGGAACGAAATGATGTACTCTCTGAGACGAACATTTTGATATGCTATATGCGCAAAACGGAGCTACGGATGCGGAGTTATAGCACGATGAACAGGAGCATATGGATCTGAGATCTTGAGGACTTGGAAGAAAATTCCACCTCGCGGTTAGGGTTTACTATAGCTGCCAGATCTGGATCGCGACGCGCTTCTCGAGGTTGGCCGGAGTTCGCGCCGGAGCTCGACGGAGAGGAAGAAGACGACCGGGGGCGGCCGGATCCGGGCGGGGAGGCGAGGCCGGAGGTCGGAAGAGGCGCTGGCCGGCCGCGGCGGAGCTCGGCTCCGGCCGGCGAGGAGCGAGGCGGCGAGGAGGATCCGTCGGCGTTGAGAGAGGCGGCGGCGGGGCGAAGGCGCGGGGCGGCGCGCCTCTTCGGGCCGCGGGGGGCGGCCTCGGGCCGGGCGGGCCGCGGTGGTGGAGGCGGTGGCGGCGCCACGTGGCGCGACGGGAGTGGGCGACGGCGATGTCCGGCACGCGGACGGACGTGTCCGGCGCGCAGATGAGGAGCGGGGCTAGGTTTAGGGTGGTTTGGATCCGGAATTTCGGGGAGGGGATATTTATAGAGGTAGGAGGAGTAGGAAGCTTCAAATGAGGTGTGGTTTTCGGCCACGCGATCGTGATCGAACGCTCTAGATGATGGAGAGGGTTTTGGTGTATTTTGGGCCAAATTGGAGGGGTGTTGGGTTGCAACACACACGAGGCCTTTTCGGTCCCTCGGTTAACCGTTGGAGTATCAAACGAAGTCCAAATGATACGAAACTTGACAGGCGGTCTACCGGTAGTAAACCAAGGCCGCTTGGCAAGTCTCGGTCCAATCCGGAAATGTTTAATCCCCCACACACGAAAGAAAGGTAGAAATGACCACCGGAGGAGAACGAAGCGCCGGAATGCAAAACAGACAACGGGGAAAATGCTCGAATGCATGAGATGAACACGTATGCAAATGCAATGCGCATGATGACATGATATGAGATGCATGACAACGATAACACACACGGAGACAAAAACCCGAACCCGAGAAAATAAAATAACTTAAAGCCGGAAACGGCAAGAGTTGGAGTACAAATTGGGAAAGTCATATCCGGGGTGTTACATTTACCTCCCCCGGAGAGCCCGAACCTGGGTACATCGCGAGTCCCTCTCCGCTTGTCCCCGATCTCACCTCCGGAACCCTCCGACGTCCTCCGGCCCCAACCACGTTCGATAAGCCTACCCATGGAATCTGCCGTAAGCACACCACGACAGTTGATCTTCATGGGCGTTATATACGTGGTCGTCGGTGAGTCCAAGATGATGACTTTCTAGGGACCAACCGAGTCCCGCTATCCACTCACCGTCTCCCCTTAGGCATTCAAGGGTGGCTCGTACGTCGGCAAGAAAAGTTTGGTTGAAGTTGTAGCTCTTCGAGGTGACCGGTGTTTGTCTAGACACGACTTGTTAATTTGTTTAGGATAAGCCCCCTTGCTTGTGTTTGTAATACAATTGTGGTTGCTAATCTTTTGATTAGTTTAGCCCCCTTGCGTTGTGTTTGTAATACAACTGTGGTGGCTAATATTCTGATTAGTCCGAGGTGGAGTTCGTACTACCCTTGTTGTTTGCAGTAAGTTGTTGTTATTTATAATTGTTTTTGTCTTCTATAAAAATATGGTATAGCTGTACCCTAATTTTATTTTATTTTGCATCCAGGTTAGTAATAACATTGTTGATACTTAGAAAAAAAATTCCTCGTTGACAAAGAGGGGGAAGTCGGAAACCCCCAACACTCAACCGACACATGAGTATTCGACAGGGTCCTATGTGCATTAGACAACGATCCAATCGAAATTAGTATCGAACACCCTCTCCGAACCCAATATTAATCCGCAGACCCAGCCGGACTCCCGACGGAGAGAGCGAGGACCAGGTGAACCGGCCAGCCAGACAACCCCGGCGCATCGCCTCGTGGTCTTCCTCTTCTCCCCCCGCACCCGAATCCCCTTGCCTCGCCGTCCCTGAAACCCTAATCCCTCGCCGCCGCAACACAACCTCTTCCTCGCTTCCGCCCCCCGCCCCCGCCCCGATCCAGGTGAGCCCCATCACGCTGAATTCCGATCCAGAACGTCCCTTGCCAATTTTGGGCGGTAATTCGGTCGAGGGATTATCGCAGATAGCTTCGGTGCTGAGAAAATTTCTGACGTGTGGTTTTTGATCCAGGGTGGAGCGTTGGGCAATGGATTTCGAGCGACAAGTTTGAGCTCTCGGATCGGTTTCAGGAGGTTTTAGATGGGTTCGGACCGGCAACATGGTGGCTCGGGGGACGTGGTGGCGCCGAAAGGGCGGAAGAGACAGAGACAGCTGCTGCTGGAGTCCAGCGACTCTGAAGCGGATGAATCTTGCCTCTTGACGCGGCACAAGTCAGACGAGCCTAATGCCGCCTTAGGCAACGGTGATCAATCAGTGGAGAAAGTGGTGCCTCCTAGTTCTGAGCTTCCTGGGGCTAAAACTACTCAAAGAGATGGTTCAGAGAAGAACAAGGGAGATGAACTTAACAGTGCCAGCAGTCGAAATGGCGATGACCTGTCAGAGGAGAAAGTGGTGCCTCTTAGTTCTGACAAGCTCCACAGGGTCAAGTCCACTCAAGGAGACTATCCAGAGAAGAATAAGGGAGATAAGAACAGCAGGAGTAGCTCACAGCCTGACTCCAAGAGGAGCAAAATCGAGGATGCCAAAGTTGGTGCTTTTGGAAACGGTGGAAGTGCTTCAAAGGATGTAACTGTAGCAAAAATGCTGCGTCCAGGGTTCCCAAAATGGCGGTTCGAGAAGCCCGAGGTAAGGGCTGGACGAGTTGATGAGAAAGGTGGGGTGGAGATGAAGGCAACCATTGGCTCAAAGGTCAAGGAGCAGGCATCGAGCTTGGATGACAAGAGGAGACATGTAGAGCTACTGAAACGTAAGAAACACAAGCCGTTGAAGACTGACATGAGCAACTCGGTTGACTCTGGCCGACAGGAACGTGGGGAGGAGACGAAGGCAAAGTTCAAGGAGCAGGACTCAAGTTTGGATGTCAAGAGGAGGCCAGTAGGATCACTGAAACATGAGAAACACATACTGCTGAAGACTGACAAGGCTAGCTTGGCTGGGTCTGTCCAAGGGGAAGTTATAAGGGTTCAAGGGAAAAGTGGCCTTTTGAAGATCCTGCCAAAGAACGATAAGGTGCTCAGGGAAACCAGCGATGGCAAGATTCTGCCGAAGAAGTCGAATGTTGATGGGGATACCAGTGATGGCAATACTCTGCCAAAGAATGTTAAGGTGGAGGCTGGGGATGGCAAGATTCCGACGAAGAGTGGTGTTTTAAAGCTTCTTCCGAAGAACAATAAGATGGTCAGAGAAAACACTGATGAAAACCTTATTCCCAAGAACATTAAGTTGGAGGGGGAGACCAGTGATGGCAAGATTTTGATGAAGACCAGTAAGATGGATACAGGAAGCGGCGATGACAAGGTCGCGACTAAGAACTGTATGGTGGATTTAAAAGCTGTTGCTGGCAAGTTTCCGTCGAGGAACAGTAGGATGGATGAAGAGACCATTACTGGCTATGAACAGGATAAGGATAAAAGCAGTGCTCTGATCGAGTCCCAAAAGCGGGATTTAAATGGTGGGAAGAAAGTTACTGGAAAGCTGGTCTCCTCTGTCATATTGAGGAGAAGCGATCCAAGCGTAGTGGGAGTTTCTTCAGGCCATACTGTGAAACAGAAAAGTTCAAAGGTGCAGCCGAAGATCTCCTCACAAGGCAATCATCAGCCCTCACCAAGCCTGAAAGATGAGAAAAATGAACTTGGTGAACACAAAAATGAGAAGAAGAGATTGCTTGAGCATAAAGGTTCACCAGAGAATTTATCCAAGAAAGTAAAATTGGAAGTCACTGATCTGCAAGGCACATCTGATTCTGCTCCCAAGAAGCATGTCATGATGAAGAAACCAAGGGGAGGACCTCGTAGTGCACTTAAGCAGAAACTCCGGGATCAGATTAAAGGTATACTATTACATAACGGATGGACAATTGATCTAAGGCCTCGGAAAGATAAAGATTATGAAGATTCTGTGTATGTTTCTCCACAAGGTAGTAGCTATTGGTCAATCACAAAGGCTTATGCAGTGTTCCAAGAGCAAGTGAAAAGTTCACAGGATGAGAACCCTACAGGTGGACCAGGTGTTGCAGATGCTTCCTTTGATGCCATATCAAAAGAGGACCTAGCAATGCTACAAAGAATTGTGCGGAAAAGAAAGGGCAAAAAAGAACATTCTGCTGAGAAGAAGGGAGGGGACAACAGAAGCAGGAACTCAAAAGGTGCCTCTGCTGGTAGAAGTTCTAGAAACAAGTACCAGAACAACAAAGAGAAGGTAAAAGCCAAGCATCTGGGATGTGCACTTCTTGTCCATGGTAGTGCTCGTAATATGGAAGGCATGGGTAACTACGTTCCATATAAATGGAAGAGGACGGTTTTATCATGGATGATAGATCTGGGTGTTGTTTCACAAGATGCGAAGGTCAAATACATGGACAAAAAAGGAACACAGGCAATATTAGATGGTAGAATTACCAGGAATGGTATTTACTGCGGATGCTGTTCCAAGATTCTCACAGCTGCTAAGTTTGAACTTCATGCTGGTTCAAAAGAGCATCAGCCTTATGCAAACATCTTCCTAGAAGATGGTGGGGTTCCATTGTTGCAATGCTTACTTGATGCATGGGATACGCAATCACAACATGAAAAGAAGGGATTTTACAAGATAGATCCTGCTGATGATCCTGATGATGATACTTGTGGTATTTGTGGTGATGGCGGTGACTTGCTCTGCTGCGATCGCTGTACTTCAACTTTTCATGTGGCTTGCTTAGGAATCGAGGTGAACATACAAGTATTTGGGTTAACAATTATCTGAACATTTGGGCTATCACTTATAGCCTTCCAGTTGATTTGAGCCCCAGCACTTTTAAAAGAGTTGCTTGCTAGGATGCTATGCTGATTTATTTATTTTACTTAGTTCTTTCTCGTAATTTCTCTTCTGTTTGTTCTCTCATGCTTTTATGCTGATAGTTATATTTGTGCTAAATGCCTCTGCAGATGCCTTCTGGAGATTGGTATTGTCGTAGCTGTATATGCAAATTCTGCAGCTCTGCTGAAGAAATGACACCGTCTTTCACTGAGTTGCTTTCTTGCTTGCAATGTTCAAGAAAATGTAAGGCTCAACCCTCTCAACACACACGTGCTTGGTTGCACGCGGTCACACACACAAGTTTGTGCACTCCGGCAATTTCTTACACATTGTTGTTTTTCAGATCACCAGGTTTGTACACCTGGAACTGAGAGGGACTCCGTTTGTACCCCACCCGGTGCCTCCATTGATCACTTCTGCAGCCCAGGATGTAGAAAGGTATGAAATACATAATTGTTATCTGTTCTCGGTTTTTGGCAATAATTACTTGGTATGTGCCTGGACCAGTTTATTAATTGATCACTTGTTGTCCCCTTCCATTCTGCCACAGTAACATTTGCCTGCTTGCTTATGCTAACTATGGTTAGCACACTTAGTGTCACTTTTCACAGGCTTCAATGGTTTACATTTTTTTATAGTGGAAGGGAGCAACGCATCCAGCCCTTGCCAATTTCCATTAAAGAAATCAATAAAGTTATGTTACAGGTTCTAGGTTGAGCCCTGACTGAACAAAAAACCAATTTTGCTGATAATTTGGCAAGTCAAAGCTGAAGTCTTGTATCTTAGTATATAGATATAGAAAAAAAACTTCAACCAACCTGTATTGGCTTGTTCACATTTCTTAGCCCCTCTTAATACCTTTTTTCTTTTCTTTTGGTGGCAACTAAAGATCACTTTAGGCTAATTCTGTATGCTGGGAATATGCCACACTGAATCCAGTGATGAAATTATGATTTTGGCTACTTTTGTTTCTTGTGAAATTGATGTTTTTGGCTATTTATTTCACCATAGTGTATACCTCTGAACTTGTACTGTCTGCAGAATATGTAGTTACGGTTGCACACACCAGCTCTTAATATATGTTTCTAATTTTTGGATGCATTTTAAAGCTTAACTGCTTGTCCTTACTAGTCAGGCCTTCTTTGGTTAATAGGATAGGAATTTTATAGGAATAGGAAAATCATAGGAAGTGAGATGACATGCATGTCAATTCCTATAGAGAAAGAGATGTCATTTGGTGCATAGGATAGGATTTTTTTCCATTGAGTCTAGGCTAATGTTTTTTTTCCTCCAAAATGTGAAGGATTGATTCCTATCCTACATAGGAATAGGAATCCATTCCTACAAACCAAAGGGCTTCAAAGGAATTTTTCCTTTGCAAATCCTACCCTATAGAATTCCTACAAAAATCCTACAAACCAAAGGAGGCCTCAATGTGTACGTGCAATGCATGTTAATTTGGAAGTATATTAAGTGCATGCGGGTATTAAGTAGGATATTATCTACGTGTTATTATCTGATTAGCATTATATTTGGCATAAAATTAATTGCACGCTAAACGTGTTGCACGCTCGACATTGAAGCAGTCTAGGTCGTTGGATTGACATGATTTGATGGCCGAGATTAATTGGATCTGCCACTTTGAGTCTTTTTATATTAGTATAGATCATTTTGAATCTTCCTGTCTGGCATGTAGAATTGCTTGTCGTAATCGTTAACATTATCTGCTCATTGCTACTTTGTTCTTGTGTATGTCCGGTCAATTTCACTCTTCAGATCTCTAATGTGGTGCATTTAAGTTTTATGGCTTAACTGCTTGTTCTTATCATTTTGAATCTTCCTGGCTGGCATGTAGAATTGCTTGTCGTAATCGTAATCATTATCTGCTCATTGTTACTTTGTTCTTGTGTATTTCCGGTCAAATTCACTCTTGAGAGGTTCTATAGAAGCACGAGTATTGACAAATCTCATCAAGTTAATAATATATCCATAGATCTCAATCGCTCTGATATTTTTTCATATCGCATCAATTTGGAGAACCTATACTTATTGATCACATTAATTGGTGTGCCGCCTTGGTGAAAATGTCGTATTTGTTATTATTTAAATTCTTGTGTTCATTCTGATTGCATGGTCACTAAGGCTATTCTGTTCTTCGTAACAACACAGATTTATAAACGACTAAAAAAGCTTCTTGGGTTCAAGAATAATATGGAAGCCGGATTTTCCTGGAGTCTGGTTCGCTGTTTTGCTGAAAGTGAGGCTGCACCCATGAAAAGGAAAGCAGAATTTGTATATTGCAACTCAAAGACAGCTGTTGCTTTCTCAGTTATGAATGAGTGCTTTTTGCCACGTATCGATGAGAGAAGTGGGATTAATATAATTCACAATGTCGTATACAATTGTGGGTAAGTATACAATGAGAAAAATATCTGAATGATTTATTTTAACGATGCAAGGTGAATGAAATGATCCTTTGTGGTTATATGTATGAATATATATGATTTCCCAGACGTAGCTGTGCTTAGAATGGAAGTTATATACACCCAGCAGCCATGATGTTATTCCCTTATCCTTCTGTTAGTCCCAAGTCCCTGGCTGTATGATTTTCCAACACTAGGTGCACTTAGGATGGAATTCGTAATACATTCAGAAGCTGAGTATTTGTTTTCTTAGTCTTCATTGTTACTCCAAGTCCATAAGCACATGTTTTTTTCCGGGAAAATACATGCCAGTAAGAAAGATCAGCAGATTGTGCCTATGTGCAGTAAGAATTTAATTTTTTCGAGAGCATCCTGGGCCATTCTTTCTTAAGGTTGTCATTTATCCTGTAATATGATATGGCAGGTCGGATTTCAATCGTTTAAATTTTAGTGACTTCTATACATTTATTCTGGAGCGTGGAGAAGAAGTTATATCTGCGGCAACTGTCAGGTAAACTTTTGTATGCATACACTATTACACTTTGTTCGATTAATAGCCTTTTGTGATATTATTGGAGCCTTAGCCATCCCCATTTTATGTTACTTTAGTTCTGTCATGATTATTCAACTTAATACTTTTCCTACTACATCTATCTCCTGAGATTTGTGTTTAGGATGGGAAGTTAATCATTCATTGTTACCCCCTCCGATGCATATTAATTGTCGCTGATTTAGTGTGTACTAAATCAGCGATAGTCAATATATGGATCGGGGGGGGGGGGGTAAATATTGAAGTTTGGATTGCAATTGGATGTCTGATTTTCCAAGAATGAACATATTTATTCGTAGGCCATTCTTGAGGCACTGAGACCAACTTGTACTCATGATGGCATGATACATGATTTTTTGATGTTCTGCATTTATCAATGTTATTTCACAGCCCTAAAGTGCTTAATTTATCTCTTCTACATGAATCAGGATTCATGGAACTGAGTTAGCAGAAATGCCATTCATAGGCACAAGGGGCATGTATCGGGGCCAAGGGATGTGCCATCGACTGCTCAATGCAATTGAATCGGTAATTTAGTTTGACATTTGTTTCTGATCTTTGTTGCACAGCCATGTCACATGTGCATATGGGCATTTGGAGTTTGTCCCCCCCTCCCTCCCCCCTATTTTTCCTTGGGCAATTAAGATTTCTTGCATCGATCGTCTCCGTGAAAATTTCTACCCTGTTATAGTAGGCTAATGATATTCTTGTACATTTGTTCCTGTATTTGTTGTAAACAACAGCAGTATGTTTTCTTGATTGATTTGTTCATCTAATTGTCAGGCAAGCTTGTATTTGTGATATATACTTTCAATATGTGACCTTTCATTTCTTACCTATTATACCTGCTATACGCTGAACTGACTATGTTTTTTTTTGAGCAAGAACTGACAGACATGTTGATGAATGCATAGTTGTTCTGCAAAGTGTACATTATAGTCAGGGTTTGGATTTCAAAATCATGATTGTAAGAGTTACTGCTTGGAACCAGAAATCCTGGTCGGCACCAGGATTTTGTTTTTAATGATGGGAGTATGCTTTTTTGAGCTGCATTGAGTTGTTTTGAACTTTAAATCTGAAGAAAAAGGACAGAAAAAGGGAAATGTGACTAGGATTGGACTCGTAACTGCACAGTTGCTAGCTCCTAAGCTACCAAGGCCATCTTCAATTTTTTTTTGAGGAACCCAAGGCCATCTTCAACGCTAAACACTTATATCGGCGCTTAGGGAAAACGAATAAACATCGTAAAAATAAGATAAAAATCATCTGAGCGCCTTCTGTTTCAATTGTAGACGATAATTACGGTCGCTAGCAAAGTTGGCCGCCGCACACAGCTTTTTACCCCGCATGAAAACGAAACAAGCGCCCGACACCTCTTTTTGAGTCGATGCCATCCCAGACATCGATGGCCCAATTGCCTATCTACCAGGAAATCAATCCTGGCACCCTGCGTTGGTTATGACCTAATGGAAGGTAGAAGCTTCTCCCGGAAAGGTTCTGCGACCTGGTTATTGGTGTGCATCCTTGTAGCACTGTTGCATAATGGTGACCGTGTAACGGAGACATGCGTTATGGAGTTGCATTAATTTGTCTTAATTTTTAATGAGCGACAAGAGTCATTTTAGAAAAAGCATCAAGTGTATTGAGTTTTAGTTGTTGGATTAAGGGATTGATATTGGTTTTTCATACTTACTGCTTACTTACGAAGCCAAGTTTAAGGCTTTAAGCTTTGTGTTTATCAGCTGAGGAAGTCCTTCTAACTGTGTTTGCATTGTTTTGTTTCACATGAATTTCTAACATGTTTTAGGGTTGATTCTTCTGTAGGCCCTTTGCTCTCTTAATGTTCGAAGACTAGTAATACCTGCCATACCCGAAATGCAGAAGACCTGGACTACAGTTTTTGGGTTTAAGCCTGTTGGCCCTATGAAGAAGCAAAAAATGAAGTCTTTTAATCTCTTGATTATCCATGGTACTGGTCTTCTGGAGAAGCGCTTGTTGCTAACAGCTCAAGTGAATCGACAAACCGCTTCTGTGACAGGTCAAAATCCAAACTATTTTGAGAATTGTTTTCCATGATTTCCCTGTTATGAGTATTGTAATTCCGTAGTTTTATATTTCAACATTGCTCCCTATTCATGCAGTTAATGCCGTTGAATGTGACAAGACAGCTTCTCAAACGTTTGGGGAAGCAAGTGGATCCCTTACACCTGTTTATGTTTCTCAAGAATTTGCTGTGGGTGGTTATCCTGAAACTAAGGATCATGACACTTGTGCTTTGATTGAGGGCTCTTCAGGCTTGGCATCTAACCTTCCTCCTGTTTCTGAAGAAAAAACTGAAGAAACTATTTCTCCAGTTTCCATAGCTGATGTTAATTTGCATATAAGTGAAGATGACATGCCTTGCAAGGCTTTAGCTGACATTACGGAAAAAGTGAAATATGCAGAAACAGATTTGACATTGGTTGCTGATAAGATTGTTGTAGAAGAGAAGCCTGAAGATAAATCTAGCTCCAGTTCTGCAGATTCAAAGGCTATTCCAGTGACAGTGGATCCATGCCCATGTTCATTTGATGAGCTTGGGAAATATGAAAATTGCCCACCTAGTGTACATTCTGTTGATGCTGTTCTCGTAAAAGACAGACCTGAATCTAATTTCAGCTCCAGTTCCATCTCTGGCCGCTTTGATACTCAAGAAGATAAGAAGTCTTGTGTAGTTCCTGCTAATACTGAAGTTCCTTTAGTCACTATGGGTCGAAAGCCTGATAACCACGAGTCCAAAACTATTGTCGCTGATGGTGGTGATATGCAAAGCTCACTAGAAGTTAAATATTTGGAAGTTCTAGTAGATGAAAGATCAACAGATGCCTATGCAGCTAAAAATAAAGCATTTGTTGGTGGTGTAACTAGTTATGCTGTTGCTGTTACTAAAGACAATGGTCATTCTGCAGTTGATCTTGTAGTATCAGCAGAGAGATCACTGGATGAAACAAATTCTGTTGAGAGTGATAAGAGTGAAGTTAAGGTTGCAACAGTCGAAGTGGGTGCTATAGTCGAGAGCTCTAATGGGGCAGGCATTACAGTTTCGGCGCTTGAAAAATCAGATGACTTCAATGGTGAAGTTACCGCAAAGCCTACTCTAACTTGTGGGGATGGTCAACTTCATTGAGAGGATGGAGTATGCAATAGTAGCATGAAAGATGGCCTAGCTTCTAGAGACCCTGTTAATGCATGAGTTCTACATTTGGTGCTACAATATGCTGAAGGTATTTTTCTAGGGAGACAATTTTCTTGAAAATAGACACAATCTTATGCAAATGTGATAATTTCACACTGTCATATCAATGGCAGGAAATATGCACTCGTTTTTGTTTTGAACTTGCAGTGCAAATAGGAATAGTTGGTCTTCCAAATGTATTTAAATGTTTGTTATGTAGGAATGACTGAATTCAATCCCGCGGTTCAGAATTCCCATGCTTTTCTTGTGCAACAAAACCGTCATAACTCTTAGCCGTGTAGCTGGATATATATGGTGCAGAACCAGGACAAATTTCTTCTAAAAATTCATATACTCCCTCCATTTCGTAGTGTATCCTGTCTTAGTTTTTCATGTTTTTCCCCACATCATAACATGTGTTACGAAATCGAGGCACAATGAGTCGATGCATGCAGGAGCAGCGGCTCCATGAGCCCCAATGCTTGAAGCCTAAACAACGCCTCTTAACTCTTCCTTGGTATGTGAGTTATTGCTAAGATGCACTCGATCCTTTTTGAAATTGGAGTACTTTTTTGGGATGGTATGGGTAAAAATGATACATGAGATGGAAGATATAGTTTAAGAAAAGGGCAGCTGGGTGCACGTAGCCCCCGCTT
>NW_024119993.1:0-16263 GCF_003073215.2 Triticum urartu
AGACCTTTGTCGCATTTGGGGTTCTTGTTTTATTTTGGTTCCGTAGTCGGACCTTGATTGTATTTGGATGTTGTAATGCTTTATTTATGTATTGTGTGAAGTGGCGATTGTAAGCCAAGTCTTTATTCCCTTCCTTATTCAGTACATGGGATGTGTAAAGATTACACCTCTTGTGCTTGCGACATATGCCTTCAATGCGATTATGTCTCTAAGTCGTGCCTCAACACGTGGGAGCTATAGTCGCATCGAGGGTGTTACAACAGCCGAGTTGTGGAGACACGGCGCCCATGCACCCCTTCGAGTGTCTCCAATGTTGAGGGAGACAGTAGGGCCTGGTAGAACGGGCTCTTTGCGTGAGCGCCGCTTCCAGAACTCCTTCATGATGGTGCGTCTCACCAGCTCCTTGACCTTGCATGGCTCGTATGCCCAATCATCGGGGAACAAGTCATACGGAGGGGTTAAGGTGCTTCGGTAAGTGAACACCTTATCAGCTAGGTCCATGGCGCCGAGGGACCAATCCTCCTCCGGCACCGTGCTCTGAGCGATGCGGGAAGCTATCTGTTGGTGGAAGAATTGTACCTTGCGGTACTTCTCCTGTAGTTGCGCAGGGGATGAGGGCTATCCGACAAACGAGCCTACGCAAGTTATGGGACATGGCCTCCAAACCCTCGAGAAGCTCTACCTCAGTGCGCCGCGGAGTTGGTTTCAGCGGCTCCGAATGCGTAGTCGTGGTAGGGGTGTGGAGGGACACCGCACTAGACCACCTGTTGGCGGCTCTGGTGTGGAGGCGTTGAGCTGCCTCCACATCTCCTTTCATATCCGCCCTTGTCGATTCCTTCAACAGGGCGCACGCCTCAAGCATTAGCTCGCGACGCTCCTTCTTCATCTTGGCAGCCTCCTGCCTTAGTGCCTTCTTCGACTGCACAGTTTGAAAATGCGCAGGATCCTAGGCTTGATGGATGTAGACCTTCTCGCCAATCTCGATGACGACCATGGGCGGCATCGATCCAAACTGGATCATTACCGGCTCCGAGTTGCTGCCAGGGAGATTCCACCTGCATGAAAGGGATCTTGATGAGCGGAAATCCTCGCTTACTCCTTGTCATGCAGCATGCTGTGCGGGTTCGGAGACGAGCGAAGACGATTCAGACGACCACAACGAAGCGAAGATGGGAGGAGAATCACGTCCCACTAGGCGTGCCAATTTGTTTGACACGAGAAAAACCTTATGGGTTCTCTGAGAAGAAGGGAAGAGAAGGAGTATGGATTTCTCTCATGCACCGGGGAAAAAGAAAAATGCGGGCATGCCAGTGTACCATAGTACACAAAGAAAAGGGGTATGGGAAACAAGTATTTCATTAATCTCATCGGATAAACAAAATTACAAGATCCCATAAAATGAATGCACTCCGTGGCCTACTAGTGCGGCCAGCCTGACTGTAGCGATTGCGGTCTCTTGGTTCCCGGGGCCTCGAAAAGCTCCCGGTTAATTACTCCCGCGGGTTGCTCCGCGAGATACCTCCGATTAAGCCATGTGGTCGTCTTCATTGTCTTCGCTTCGCGTTCTCCATGCATGATGATGATGGTGTGTGTGTGGTGCGGGCGGCGGCAAAGCCCGTGTCCTCGTCGGTACACGTGCCGCTCAAAACATGGCTTTGTGTTGGCCATGTTCGCCCTCGCCGTCGTGCCTCGTCGGTCTTGACAGCGTTGATGTAGTTGGTGTTGAAGTTGCATGGGTCCTGCTCAGCTCGAACTTCTTGACGATGTAGCGGCTTCGTCGGGTATGCAAGGGGTTGCCTTGCGGGAGTGTTCTTATGGAGACCGGTGTTGGTGTAAAACCGACGCTCACTCATATCTGCAATGCCGGTGTGGTTGGCACCTCGTCTGAGTTGGACGCCGAATTTATGGCGGTCCGCCAAGGAAAAGGATGCCACCTCAGATGGCCATAAAAAGGGGACCTGTACACCGGCGACGCCGTGGACCTGTACGCCGGAAGCTGTTCACCAATGACCTGTGCATCGTGATAGTTGTGTCTCACTTGATTGAATGCCAAGTCTATGGCAGTCCGTTTTGTCAAAGACGCCACCCGGCGAACTCGTGAAGAGGTGTTGTAGAGGTTTCACTGCCTTGAGTGGGTGCTACACCGAAAGGGTACCCATACGCCGGGGACGCCATGGACCTGTACATCGAGTCCTATACGTCGAGAACCTGTCCGCCATGGTGGGTGCCTCGTCTCGGCTAAACGTCATATTCGGTGGTTTACCGAGACAAGTAGCACGCCGAGACCTGTACGCCAAGGACCTGTTCGCGATAGTGGGTGCACTTTCATAGGTGGGACCGGTCTCGGGCTGCATGGTCGTGATCACCGGTTCCGCCACATCGTCCCCTCCAAGAAGCAAAGCGCGAGACCTGTCCGAGGCGCCATGGACCTCTCCACCGTGACCGTAACGCCATGGACCTGTGCACCGGAGAGACCTGTTCGTCATGGACTTGTCTTGGGCTATGTCGTCGCGAGCTCCGGCTCCGCCTTGTCGTCTCCTCTGGGAAGCAAGGCACGAGACCTGTTCGGGGCACCATAGACCTGTGCACCAGTGACCTGTTCGCCGAGGACCGGTGCATCGGAGTCTGTACACCGTAATTGGAACATCATGGACCTGTTCACCGAGACCTGTTTGCCATGATCTGTGCGTCGCGACCTGTTCGTCGGGGCCAGGTAGGCCACCGTAGGAGCACCAGGGCTAGCGGTTGGGCTGCGTCGTTGGCGAGCTCCGGCTGCTCCTGGGTCATCTTCAACCAAGAACACGAAGCTTGAAGACGAAGACGGCTGTGTCAGTGTAGACTCCTGGTCCGGTGAAATCGCCTCCGACGACAACGGCAGGATCGGGTACGTACTCTCTGTGTATAGTGCATGCATGCTGGATGTGAGGGAGAAACAGAAGAAAGAAAAAATAGACAATCAACTCACCATAGGGGAACGTGAGCTTCATGTTCATGTTGCTGCCGTCGGGGTTCCTTGCACTTGTACCAGCCGGCCTGATGTATGCGTGAGGTGATGTTGCGGTCGCGTGGGTTGTGGGCGTACGTGAGTTCTCCTTTCACGTGAGTTGTGTTGTTCTGGGTGCCAAATTCCTTGGTATTTATAGGGAGGAGTCAAACCCTCTGGGTCGTACGTCGGCGCAAACCTTCCAATATTTGAGGTTTCCATCTTAAAACTTACCTTTCTATGCCATCGTTCTTCTTGCCCTGCACGGCTGCAACACAAATCGTAACATACCTAGCTAGCTAGCTCCAGACCGAACGTGTGATTCTTCGGGAGATCAAAACATGCCATGTCCATGTATACCTGTGTAATAATACCAAAGGAAAATAACACGTAAAACCCAAACATGCATCCAAACTAGCATTTGTATTGGTTCAGTTATAGACAAAAGGCAAGTTAACCAAGTATTGTACGGGTGTTCGGGTATACGTACACCGGCAAGCTTGCCGACCGGCCGAGATACCCGAATATGTATATACGTATCAAGTATAGGCAAAGATAGCCACGTACATGCAAACTTTCTTTTTTTTGAACATGCATGCATAAGGTAAGTGCATATGATAATAAACCAAATCTCACGTATAATACTCTTTCTGCCGATGAATAATGAGTCGCCCTCGGACATCTTCCTACAAGGCAAGTTCAGTTTCCAATTTTTATACAAGGAAGCTACATCCTCAACGCAGACCAAAGCTCCCGGTCGATGCTATTTCTTGACGCGTCCGACCAGGGCTCTCGCACGGATCTTGCCATGTAAACATCATATGAGCTCCTTTAAAGATGAGACCCTGTGCAGCGTCTCAAAGCACACAAATTCGCCCATTGTCGACGACACGTCCTATTGGAAGAAAAACAAAAAGGTACAGCTCCGTTACCTCTTCACAAGCCAATGCATTGCTTTACCTATGCACGTCTTGAATACATGCAAGCAAAACATGTGTTTCTCGGTCTCCTGCTAATTTTGTATTTGTTGTCTTCCCCCGTGTTATCAAGATACCATGGGAAAGAGGTCTGGGTGGAGTCGAGATGCTGATGGCTCGACGAGTGGTACTAAGAAAAGCAAAGGTGACTCGACTCCTCCCCCATCGCCGAGCAGGTCGAAAGGTAGCTCTAGCGGTGCGGAGTATACGCGCTTGACGCCTCCGTTGCCGAGTGCACCACGGTTTTCGTGACATCAATCTAGCCGCAACTCCAAAAATTCTGACAGGACGGTCCTCTCCCTTGGCGCCGATGCTCCGCCACTAGGGACCCTGGAGGTAAAGAAAATAGTAATAATACCAGTAAGAAATAAAACTTGTCTGAATGTATTTCTTCCTTTAATCCCATATATATCCTGTGTGCATGCAGGACAAGCTCGAAGATGTGTTGCCGCACGTGCCTATGAGTCTGGCGTGAAGAGACTCCTAAACGAGGTGATGGAAGGCATGGACCCAGACGATCTGGTCACCAAATCGGCACCTGCAGCTGGGTCTAGTTCGGCGGCGAAACACACATCACCATCAGCGAGTGATCCATTTGCGAATTCTTCAACTGCGGCAGGGAACGATCTCATTTCCAAATCCACCTTCCTGGTGACAAAACCTGCTTTTCTAGCAACATCAACCGGGACCACTGAAGCAAACAAAAAAGGATCACCGGGAGCTAACAACAACAAAGACGATGGGGTGACTGTGAATAGGCTAAGATCGTCTGCTTTTGGTTAGTGTATACTATCCCATCCCTCTTGCATATTATTTCTATCTTTTTTATATGCTTTCTTGACTCTTTTTTTTCAGATGTCACAAACAAGTCAACTAAATTAGAAGGCTTCTACTCCCCTGAAGCAAAGGAGCTCCAGACAATACTTGAGAGACACCAGAACATCCTTGCCAGAGAAAGTACTCTACTGGAGAAGCTCAAAGTCCCTCAAGCTAAGAACACCTCGACGCCAAGCCTTGTCCTCCCACCCGGAACAGTAGCAAAGTATATCTCGATAGGACTCAAAGATATACAAGAGGCGCTAAGGGAGCAGCCGATCAATGAGGAGCTAACCATAACTAGAATAGAGTCTGTGATAAGTATGTGGAAGATCCCGTATGCCAACAAGGTCCCGCCAGACCTTGAGATTCTGATTCGCCACCTTGAAGCAGTGGTGGCTCGTCTGGGCGAAAAGGGTGGTCCTGCCACCTCCCACACATCGGCACCCGCACCGGCGCAAGTGTCATCTTTGCTAGAGAAACTCGATGCAGCTCATGCGGGGATCACTCAAGGACTTCGCCGCCTCGAGAAGGAAGGGCCGCGCCTAGAGGGATGCCTTGCCGACCTTGCCTCCATTTGCAATAGACAAAAGAAGTTGGCTGAAGAACATCGGACACTTGCCAGCAAACATCAACAGCTTGCCGAGGAGTACAAGGCTCTCTGTGAGAAGGAAACCGAGATGGCAGCACTGGCTGAAAAGCGCACAGGCGTCCTAGCTGACATGATGAATTCTAGCTCCCGCCATCTTGAAGCTCACGAGGATGTCATCCGGACTTCTTCGAAGGTGGCCGAGTCATACGGAAGACGTCATGCAGAGGCGACTGCCTTCCTGGCCGCCGGGGGAACACTTCCGGAGATCGCTACAGTCCTCGCGTACAAAGCTCTTGAGTGAGGGACCGGACTAGAGATCATGGTCTGCTCTGCAAAAGCTGCACTTAGTTCAAATAGATTTTTTATCTTAGTTTAATATAAATTGCCCTAGCTCGTCCAAAACAAAGATTGATTAGTCCGAGTGAAATTTTGTATGATCGATCAATAAAATGATGGCTTTTGTGATATATCTTTTTTTTTACTTTTACTCGCTGGGTCCATCGTCGCGGCTGCCACGTATAACTGAGGTATATATCTCCGTTGTATATATTGCCACCTTTATGCATGCATGTATGTGCGTAGGCAGCCGGACATATATGTGTACGTGCTACATTATCAAACTTGCCTCTGTATAGTCTGCATCATGATTTCATGCATGCATGTGCATATACAAGTACGTGCGTGCATGTGCCATGCAAATGTATTTTGCCTTTGCATCAAAACTTCTCTTTGTACGTATAACCTGCATGAAAATTCATCAATAAAAAGAAGCTATTATTTTATGCAATAGTGCACAAAAAACCCTCGAACACCAATGCATATAAATTGGTTGAAAAATCAAATCTGTATCCTTGGGTGCATGCTTAGGTCCCATGCAAGAAATGGGAATGAATTTCAAACACCAGGGCAATGTTGATTGTCGGCAAAACGCTGAGATACCTGGCTTCTAAATTCTAGTAAATCCAAAACTCGTATGAAATTCATGAAACTTGGCATGGTATCATGGACCGGCATCAACATGCCGTGGTAAAATATTTGAACCATTTGGGGCAGGTTTGGGTATAAGCTTCTCACAAACTAGAGCTTCTCACAACACGCCTGATGATTTCGGTAGGAAACGTGCCACCTTTGGGGATGAAACGATATCCGTTGCCTCTTATTGCTTTCAAAAATTTTATAGTGTCAACATAGAACAACATGAGTGTTGTGTTAAGTTTTGGAATTTTGCGGGGTTTGTTTGGACATTTTTATACATTAACTGGGTTTTGTAGGCATTTCATGTGCATAACTCAAATTTGAAATACATGCACATGCTATAGTGTATATAAATTGGTTTAAAAATCAAATATGTGTCCTTGGGCGCATGCTTAGGTCCCATGCAAGAAATGGGAATGAATTTCAAACTCCAGGGCACTGTTGATTGTCGGCAAAATGTTGAGATACCTGGCTTTTAAATTCTAGTAAATCCAAAACTCGTGTGAAAATCATGAAACTTGGCATGGTATCATGGAGCGGCATCAACATGTCGTGGTAAAATATTTGTCCCATTTGGGGCAGGTTCAGGTATAAGCTTCTCACAAACCAGAGCTTCTCACAACAAGCGTGATGATTTCGGTACGGAACATGCCGCCTTTGGGGACTAAACGATATCCATTGCCTCTTATTGCTTTCAAAAAATTTCTAGTGCCAACATAGAACAACAGGAGTGTTGTGTTAAGTTTTGGAATTTCGCGGGGTTCGTTTGGACATTTTTATACATTAACTTGGGTTTCTAGGCATTTTATGTGCATAATTCAAATTTGAAATACATGCACATGCTCCGGTGCATATAAATTGGTTGAAAAATCAAATCTGTTTCCTTGGGTGCATTCTTAGGTCCCATGCAAGAAATGGGAATGAATTTCAAACACCAGGGCACTGTTGATTGCCGGCAAAACGTTGAGATACCTGGCTTTTAATTTCTAGTAAATCAAAAACTCGTCTGAAAATCATGAAACTTGGCATGGTTTCATGGAGTGGCATCAAGATGCCGTGGTAAAATATTTGAAGCATTTGGGGCAGGTTTGAGTATAAGCTCCTCACAAACCAGAGCTTCTCACAACAAGCCTGATGGTTTCGGTATGGAACGTGCCATCTTTGGGGATGAAATGATATCCATTGCCTTTTATTGCTTTCAAAAAATTTCTAGTACCAACATAGAACAACATGAGTGTTGTGTTAAGTATTGGATTTTTTTGGGGTTCGTTTGGACATTTTTATACATTAACTGGGTTTTGTAGGCATTTCATGTGCATAATTCAAATTTGAAATACATGCACATGCTCCAGTGCATATAAATTGGTTGAAAAATAAAAATATGTGTCCTTGGGTGCATTCTTAGGTCCCATGCAAGAAATGGGAATGAATTTCAAACACCGGGGCCCTGTTGATTGCCGACAAAATGTTGAGATACATGGCTTTTAAATTCTAGTAAATCCAAAACTTGTCTGAATTTCATAAAACTTGGCATGCTATCATGGAGTGGCACCCGGCATGCTATGGTATTTTTCGTGTCCATTTTGAGAGAAGGCTCACTTGAATAACAACCAACAAAGGCATTTTGAAAAAAGAGCTGCCACTTTAATATCTCAAACGTTTGTATAATTCAAACCATGTGTGTTCTGTTAACCATTCACGTGACCCCACGTGTCTTGGTTTTAATGGCTATAGGCTGTGCGGATAACTGCTTGATTGAACGGGAGGCGTTCAAGCGCAGTCCGGTGCGTAGGCTCACCGGGAAGCATGCAAGCTATTTAACGCGGGATCTGTGCATCTCTTCAACGCAAACGGTTCAAATTACGGTATGCAAATTAAAGCCAGACTTTGGTGCTAAGCCAAGAGAAACTGCGATTTTTCAAAATATGCAGCTAAAAATCAATAGCATCATCTACTTTTTGCAACTAAAAGTCAGTAATTAAGCATAGATTTCATTCATAGAGATTAAGCAATCGTTCTCGCTTGGAAGCGAGACAGCCTTGGACCGCCGCCCACCTCCTTCCCACTGGTTTGTATTAATGGTGTGGCCGAGCGGCCGCACCCGCCATCCTCGCCACACACAATCCTCTCTCCCCACCCGCATCCTCGACGCCGCTCTGAGTCCTCAAAGCCGTCAGTGTATGAGGCTGCCGCCGAAGCACCGCATCGGAGGGAGTAGCGACGCCGGGGCTGTTGAAGCACCAGAGCACGACGTGAATATGGAGACAGAGGTTTCCGTCACCGCCGACGAGGTGGAGAACGAGGCTGCCAACAAGCGGAGGCGGGTCGAGAAAGAACCGCAAGCGACTCCAGCAGGCCTAGACTTCATCAACAACCTCCCTGATGATATGTTGATAGTGATCATATCCCTCCTCCTAATCAAATATCGGGTGAGGACAGTCACCCTTCCCCAGCGGTGGAGCCCCCTATGGCTCCTCACCCCTGTCGACCTCCTCGACGCCCACGAGCTCTGCCGTGGCTATCGCCAAAGCTTGGATGCGTTCTCCCAGCTCCTCGGCAGTTGTAACATCCCAATTTTCCTAAATTAGGATGTTATTAGATCATTCATATGCATATCATATTTTTATTGCATTATTTGGTTTTTCAGAATATTCAAATCATTATGCAACAAAAAGGCAATTTATTTGGAGTGGAGATAACATGACTTCTCCCCTATTTTAAAAATGTTCATAATGTGCAGAATATTATTTTCTGTTCATCTGTTATATCCTGGTATTTTTTTCATAGTCCCAAAAATATTTTAATTGTGTGTTATTTTACTGTTTGTGTGGCCTATTGCATAAAAAAATATTTTCGAAAATTGCATTAGGTGAGGAACATGTTCACACCTTTCAAACTTGAATTTATTCGAGTTTGAATCAAATCTTCCGTAGGCCGTAACTTTCAAACCGTTTATCGGTTTTTGGTGTTTCTTTTTGCGTAGTGACCATAGTGCAATTTAGGTGTTGTTAAGCTTCTGTTGTTGAGTTTTAAAAATGGTTTTGTTGCTGTTGGTTTTGTTTTAGTTCTATTCGTGTTTCGGTGATTGATTTCTTGAATTGTATGAAACGTGTAGATTGTCCGGAGTGGGACGCGAGCTATTGTCAGGAGTGTGACTTTCTGAACCAGAACCAAGGCAAGTTACACCTTGATCATCCTTTACCTATTGTTGTCTATGCATGTAGTTATATAACACCTTGAATATATGCATGTATAGGATTATTATATTATTTTTGCTATATTGTTGAGGTATCTCCCGTCATTGCAGATCGTGGTAGTTGTAGTTTTGCTATGCTTTGTAGACGGGGTTGGTTCTGTATTCATTGAGCTTATGTGAGGAATATATACATAATAAATTGAGTAGTAACTCAGGATTTAATTCACCTCTGGGCGGAAGTGGTATTGCTAGGGTGATTTCAAGAACATCATGGTCTATACCCTCTGAATGTAAGTGGACAGCCGCCCAGGCTCAAAAAGATCAGACAGACTTAGTGACTAGTAGCTTCCATGTGCGACCACTGGCTAAATGGGCTCTGGCTTAGTTGATCAGTTGTGGGGCCCTTACCCGGTAGTGCCAGCAGATGTAGATATAATAGTTGGGATAGGCCTCCTGTTGGGACTTGGGGACTGCTTCTGAAAGACTTCGTCTCAATCTTCGGGTTGGGTCTAGTGGGTAAAGCGTACTAAACTCTGCAGAGTATTAAAACTAATAATGATTAGCCGTGCCCCCGGTTATGGGCAACTTTGAGCCACTATGCCATTACAGTTGTTAGATGATCTTGACAGATGTGACACTTAATAAATTTGTTGGGCAACTTAACAAAAGGGTAGGTTGGAGTTGATTTTGCCAACTCAACCTTGTGCATTTAATTGTAGTAATAAAAGAACTAAATAAAATTTGACTATTAGGTAGATATTAGGATAAAATCAGCTTTCTGCAAAAATCAACCCTCAAGCATTCCTTTTGATATACTATGCATATACATGTAGGTCTGCTTTATTATTACTCCTGTGTAACTTGCCAATACATTCCAAGTATTGACCTATATGGCTGCAACGTCTCATGTTGCAGGATTTTCTGACAAAGAGTAAGGTACCGTTAGGGTCGCGAGTCTGCACTCAGCACCGCCAGTGGGCTATGATGGGACTCATCGTTATTTTCTGCAACTTTCCGCTGTTTGATTGAATAAAGCTAGCCAAGTGCTATGCAGATTGTTTTATTTTATATATTCTGGATCATACGATGTAATAAATGATGCACTTGCTATTCTGGTATTCATCTATACTGTGTGTGCTAGCGAGCTCGATCCAGGGACTAGCACGGTAAGCATATAGACTCAAATCCATCGAGGTTTGGTCGTTACAGATGGTATCAGAGCAGTGTGTTGACTGTAGGACGTGACCCTAGAAAATGGATTAGAAAGCCATAGGAGTGAAAATTATTTTATCAGCTAGTTATACTTCTTGATGTTTATTAGTTAACCCCCTCAAGTATCTTGAACAGTTAAGTAGGAACTAGTGCCGAGACCACCATTCATGTTTGTTTTATATTGCAACATTATCATGTTAGCGTATCTGATTATGCCCACTTTCATGGCATGAAGATACTAGATTGTTTGCTTGATTGGTAGTTGTTTGTTAAATTGCTTAGTGTTGAAATTATTCGACTATATATATAATATTATTATATTGTTTGCTGTTTGTTTGTTTGTTGGTGTAATTCGTTGTTGTGTTTTGTTGTCTTGATCATATTATGCATATGGGTAGAATATATTTATATACACATAGTCCTTGGCCCTATTATATCTATAGCTCTTCTATGCTTGCCCACTAGATGTCGCCGATGGGTGATATTAGACGCAATACTGCAGGAGGAGACAACAATGGCAATGGAGTACCACCATACATACATCAGGTTATTGAGGGACAGGCCCAGTTGATCCAGGTGCTTACTCAGAACCAGAACAACAACAATAACAACAACAATCCGCCGCCACCGCCACCTGTGGATATGCTTACCAGGTTCTTGAGGTTGAATCCTCAGTGGTTCTCCAGTTCCCCTGAACCTACTGTGGCTGATGATTGGCTCCGTGCAGTCAATAGGAACCTGGAGACGGTTGGATGCACAGATGCAGAGAGGGTGAGGTTTGCCTCACATTTGTTGGAGGGTCCTGCTGCAGCTTGGTGGGACAACTACTTGGTCACTTATCCCATTGCTACTATCACATGGCCTCAGTTTCAGGATGCCTTCCGTGCTGCACATGTGTCTGCTGGTGCTATGAGTCTGAAAAAGAAGGAGTTTCGCAGTTTGCGCCAGGGAGGTCGCATAGTTAATGCGTATATGGAGGAATTTAATAATATTGCACGTTATGCTCCTAATGATGTTAACACTGATGCAACTAGGCAGGAGAAATTCTTGGAGGGCCTAAATGATGACTTGAGCCTTCAGTTGACAGTGGCCACTTTTAGGAATTGTCAGGATTTGATTGATAAGGCTATTGTGCTGGAGGAAAGCAACATGCCATAGAGAATCGCAAGAGGAAGTACAACAATAATAACATGTATAATTCAGGACCACAGCAGAAGCCACGCACTTCATATCATGGTAATGGAGGTAATGGGCATAATCATCATGGAGGTAATGGACATAATCATCATGGAGGGAATGGCCACAACCATAATGGCCACCATCATCATAATGGGCACAAGAGCAACAATGGCAATGGTAGAGGTAATGGTAATGGTAATGGAGGGAATAATAACCAGAGCCACCAGAGTATGCCTGTGCAGAGGGATATTAGCCAGGTTCAATGCTATAAGTGTAGGAAGATGGGCCACTACTCCAATGCTTGTCCAGGGAACAAGAACGATAATGGGGATTCAGGAGTCAGCAAGCCATACCCCTTCCAAAAGGGTCATGTCAACCATGTTAATGTTGAGGAGGTCTATAATGAACCTGATGTAGTGATTGGTAAGTTCTTGATTAACTCAGTACCCGTGCTTGTTCTTTTTGATACTGGTGCATCGCATTCATTTATTTCAAGGATATTTGTTGATAAACATGGATTGCCAACCAAAACACTTAGTATGCCTATTAGAGTGAGTTCCCCAGGAGCTGAGATGATAGCAGGTGTCGGTTGTCATCAGTTGACTTTGTCTATTGGAAAGCATGATTTTCCTAGGAATTTGATTATATTGAAGTCACAAGGTCTGGATATTATTTTGGGTATGTATTGGTTGCAGTTATATAAATGTCGTATTGATTGTGCCAGTCGATCTATTACTCTCAGTGCACCAGGAGGGAAGAGGATCAAATATGTGTGTAAGTATAAGCGTAATCAGGTGCAGGTGAACTCTCTTAAGGGGGTAGCCTGGAAGAGGTGTCAGTTGTGAGAAATTATCCAGATGTGTTTCCAGAGGAGTTGCCAGGTATGCCACCAGATAGAGATATTGAGTTTCTTATTGATTTAATATCGGGCACTGGACCTATTGCAAAGAGACCGTATAGAATTCCTCCTCAAGAGTTGGAAGAATTGAAGAAGCAGATAAGAGAATTGCAGGCACAAGGATTTATTCGCCCAAGTTCATCACCTTGGGGAGCTCCAGTTTTGTTTGTGGAGAAGAAGGATGGGACCTTGAGGATGTGTGTTGATTATCGTTCTCTGAATGAGGTAACCATTAAGAATAAGTATCCTTTGCCTATGATAAATGATCTATTTGACCTGTTGGAGGGAGCTACTATGTTTTCTAAGATTGATCTTCGTTCTGGTTATCATCAATTAAAGATTCATGAGCAAGATATTCCAAAGACTACTTGTACTACGAGGTATGGGTTGTATGAATATACTGTTATGTCATTTGGATTGACTAATGTCCCTGCATACTTCATGAATATGATGAACAAGGTGTTTATGGAGTTCTTGGATAAATTTGTGGTTGTTTTCATTGATGATATATTGGTGTTCTCCAAGAATAAGCAAGAGCATGAGGTGCATCTGCGTTTGGTAATGGAGAAACTAAGGGAACATCAGCTGTATGCCAAGTTCAGCAAATGTGAGTTTTGGCTGGATGAGGTAGCATTCCTTGGACATGTTGTGTCAGGTAATGGAGTTGCAGTTGATCCATCTAAGGTTTCTGCAGTTACAGAGTGGGAGGCACCCACATCAATTGGAGAGATTCGCAGCTTTTTGGGCCTTGCAGGTTATTACAGGAGGTTTATTGAGAACTTTTCCAATATTGCAAAGCCTATGACTGAATTATTGAAGAAGGAGAAGAAGTTTGTTTGGACTGATGAATGTGAAGCCAGCTTTCAGGAATTGAAGCATCGTTTGGTTACAGCACCAGTCTTAACTCTGCCAGATGTACATAAGGACTTCCAGGTATATTGTGATGCTTCTCGTCAAGGACTTGGGAGTGTTTTGATGCAGGAAGGTAAAGTTGTTTCTTATGCTTCACGTCAGCTTAAGAATCATGAGCACAATTATCCTACACATGATTTGGAGTTAGCCTCAGTTCTGCATGCATTGAAAACTTGGAGGCCATATCTTATTGGTAATCATTGTGATATATTTACTGATCATAAGAGCTTGAAGTATATTTTTACTCAGAAGGATTTGAACCTCAGGCAGAGGAGATGGTTGGAGCTTATTAAGGATTATGATTTGAATGTGCAGTATCATCCTGGTAAGGCTAATGTTGTTGCTGATGCGTTGAGTCGTAGGAGCCATGCTAATGCAGTTAATATGGATGATATGCCACCCGAGTTATGTGAGCAGTTCAGGAATCTCAGGTTGGAGATGGTTCCTAAGGGATATTTAGAAACACTGGAGGTAAAGCCTACTTTGCTTGACAGGATCAGAGAAGCTCAAAAAGGTGATAATGAGATTGCTGAGATAAAAGCAAACATGGTCTCCGGGCACGGGGATTATTTACTACAGAGGTTAACCTCTTCCTCCTGCCCGACTGCAATCAACCCCCAGGGAAGAAGCGAAAAAACTCCAACCAATGCAATCATACATGCACGGGCGACTTGGTCGACTGAATCCAGCACAGTTCGAAAAAATATCACCTCGTTTCGGTTATATTTTCTCATTGCGTTGTTGTCCATGATTTGATGTTTCGCCTCAACTTGGCAAGGTAGATGGTTTCCATGAGGATGAACATGGAGCCATATGGTTTGAGAAGCGTATTTGTGTACCTCAAGATGCAGATATCAGGAAGTTGATTCTTCAGGAGGTACATGATTCACCTTATTCTATTCACCCAGGTAATACTAAGATGTATTTGGATTTGAGGGAAAGATTTTGGTGGCCTAGCCTGAAGAGGGAAATTGCTGGGTATATTGCAACATGTGATGTGTGCCAAAGAGTTAAGGCGGAACATCAGAGACCAGCAGGTTTGTTACAGCCATTGCCTATACCTGATTGGAAGTGGGATGAGATTGGTATGGATTTCATTACAGGTCTACCCAGGACTCGGTCAGGTTATGATTCTATTTGGGTAGTTGTTGATCGTTTGACTAAAGTTGCTCACTTCATCCCGGTAAAGACTACTTATGCCAGTGCTCAGCTAGCAAAAATTTATATGTCTAAAATTGTTTGTCTGCATGGAGTTCCAAGGAAGGTAGTTCCATCCACAGACAGATGGGCAGACAGAGAGGGTAAATCAGATTTTGGAGGATATGTTGAGAGCTTGTGCTTTGGACTATGGGTCCAGTTGGGATGATAATTTACCTTATGCAGAGTTCTCATATAATAACAGTTACCAAGCTAGTCTGAAGATGGCACCATTTGAGGTATTGTATGGTAGGAAGTGCAGGACACCATTGACGTGGGATGAGGTTGGAGAACGTCAGTTCTTTGGACCAGACTTGATCAGGGATGCTGAGGAGAAGGTCAAGTTGATTCGTGACAGGCTGAAGATAGCACAGTCCGGACAGAAGAGTTATGCAGATGAAAAACGTAAGGAGGTGACATATGAGGTAGGAGACCGTGCATATCTTCGAGTTTCACCACTTCGTGGAATTAAGAGGTTTGGAATCAAAGGTAAGTTAGCACCACGTTTTGTGGGGCCTTACAAGATCTTGGAGCGTAGAGGAGAGGTAGCTTATCAGCTGGAGTTGCCAGAATCCTTGTCAGGAGTTCATAATGTGTTTCATGTATCTCAGTTGAAGAACTGCCATGCAGAGATGATGGATGTTCCATTGAGGGATACGGTGCCACTTGAGGCAATTCAGTTGGAGAGTGATTTGACATATGAGGAGAAGCCTGTTAAGATTTTGGAGATAGCAGAGAGAGTTACTCGCACCAAGACAATTAAGTTATGCAAGGTTCAGTGGGATCATCACACAGAGGAGGACGCTACCTGGGAACGAGAGGAGGATCTTAGGCAGGATCACCCACACCTATTTGCTAGCCAGCCCGAATCTCGAGGGCGAGATTCATCTTAAGGGGGGTAGGTTTGTAACATCCCAATTTTCCTAAATTAGGATGTTAATAGATCATTCATATGCACATCATATTTTTATTGCATTATTTGCTTTTTCAGAATATTCAAATCATTATGCAACAAAAGGCAATTTATTTGGAGTGGAGATAACATGACTTCTCCCCTATTTTAAAAATGTTCATAATGTGCAGAATATTATTTTCTGTTCATCTGTTATGTCCTGCTATTTTTTCGTAGTCCCCAAAATATTTTAATTGTGTGTTATTTTACTGTTTGTGTGGCCTATTGCATAAAAAAATATTTTTGAAAATTGCATTAGATGAGGAACTAGTGTTCCTGTAGTTTATATTAGTAGTATATATTTTACTGTGTGTCTAGGTATTTTTATTTAGAATTTATACTGTGTATTTTTTTCTATTTATTTTGTTCTGCTG
>NW_024119994.1:0-11074 GCF_003073215.2 Triticum urartu
GCCAAGCCCCAGGAAGCGGCGGAGACGCGATAGGCTAGGGAGCTCCTTCAGACAGCTTTGACTCGGCAGCAGGCTTATTCATATAGTCGCGAGAGGACCCATTCTACTCCCCGCCCAAGCCGGAGTTACAGCAGGCGTATGGATTAACCGGCTGTGTCAAGCAATGCGTGAAACCGTGATCCGCCCCGTGGCCATAACCCGGCGGGTGGTGGAGGTGATGCTCAGAATGTGGTAGATCACGCTCGAGCTCGTCGAGAGGCCGAGTTAGCAGCACAGCACGAGGCCCGTCAACTTACTCCAGTCCGTCCAACCACATCGGTGGAACCAGGAGTTACTTCCAGCTCTTTGGGAGTACCGTGTCTTGTCCCAGCACTGCGCAAGGTGCGCCTTCCCAAGGATTTCAAAGGCCCACGCAAGGTGCCGAATTACACTGCTGATTTATCCCCCGAGACATGGGTCGAAAGCTATGAGATGGCAATGGAGATGTTGGATGTGGACGATGCAGCGTGTGCTAAATACTTTACCGTGATGTTGGAAGGAATGGCCCGCACTTGGTTGAAAAACTTGCTAGCTAACTCCATTGGGTCATGGGCCGAGCTGAGAGCCCGGTTTATTCAAAATTTCAAAGACATGTGCAAGCAGCCTATGTCGATTGTGGACTTGCATGCCTGTGTACAGGAGGAAGGAGAATCAACAACCCATTGGGTGCGTCGGGTTTCACAAATCTTGCATTCATCAGACCGCATCAATGCTGATACAACAGTTTTGACATTGGAAGGCAATTGCCGGTTTACGCCACTGAAGTTGAAGTTGGGACGGCTCAAGCATCACTGCAATGACATGGGGACTCTCATGGCTGCTCTGGTGAAGTATGCCGACTCTGATAGTACCAAGGATCCCGAGTCTGACGATGACAAGACAGGGAAGGGAAAGAAGAGCGGCAATACCAAGGGGCAGCATAACTCGGTGGGTCATGGAAATAATGGTAAACGTAAAGCAGATGCCAGCCTAGATTTTGTGGCTAATACCAACGCACACGACAAGGGTCAATGGCGTAAGGGTAAACTGCCCCAGCGTGGTGGAGGGCAAAATCCTAACCCGAACCGCCTGTCTTATTTATTGAACCAGCCTTGCCCAAAACACGAACGAAGGAGACACCGTCCACGCACCTCTGGAAGGATTGTTATATCATGCAGGAGTTCAAAAATTCTGATCTCTTTCGGTATGATCATGGACCGGGTGGCGGTTCAGGCCCCGGATCTCATGGGCCGGGTTATGGTGGAGGCAATTCCGGTTCAGGCTTCCACGATAATCAGGGTGGACATAAGAACCAAGGCATTCAGGGCAATCAAGGTGGTTATAATCATCAGGGCAATCAGTAGCAACAACAACAGTCGGGTTATCAGAGCAACCCAAAGCAGTTGAATAGCGGGCAGTATCATGTCTTCACCACTAGCTTGTGCAAACGCGATCAGAAGCTTCATAAGAGGGCAGTGAACTCCGTTGAACCGGCAGTGCCCCGTTACTTGCGCTAGTCCGAGAAGCCGATCGTGTGGAGTAGAGAAGATCATCCACCCCGGGTTGACAATCCGGGTCATCTGGCATTGGTGGTGGCGCCTCAGGTGGGAGGTTATAAGTTCACTAAGGTACTCATGGATGGAGGGAGTAGTATCAATATCCTTTATTACGAAACTTTCCGTCGCATGGGGTTAACAGATAAAAATCTTAAACCATCCAATACGGTGTTCCATGGTGTGGTGCCTGGTAAATCGGCATATCCTGTTGGTAAAATAGCTCTGGAGGTGGCTTTTGGAGATGATCATGACTCGATATCAGAAACCTTGACCTTTGAAGTGGTGAAAATCAAAAGCCCGTATCATGCCATGTTTGGACGGCCAGCTTATGCTAAGTTTATGGCACGACCTTGTTATGTCTATCTGCAGCTCAAGATGCCGGGTCACAAGGGAACTATAACAATGCATGGGAGCCGCAAGATCACTTTGAAGTGTGAAGAAGGTGATGCGGCTTATGCTGAGTCGGTTTGTGCAACAGAAGAGTTGAAGTTTTACAAAGACAATGTTGATCCGGCAGATATGACTTCATTGAAGAAACCAACTACAGAGCATGATCCAGCCCTGAAGTTTAAATCGGCTGATGAGACTAAGCTTGTTGACTTCGTGCCCGGCGATTCGTCCAAGCAGTTTAGCATCAGCGCTAACTTGGATCCGAAATAGGAAAGAGCGCTCATCGAGTTCATCCGTGAGAATCGGGACATCTTTGCGTGGAAGCCTTCTGACATGCCAGGTGTACCGAGAGAACTCGCTGAGCACACTCTCAATGTTGATCCCAAGTATAAACCGGCCAAGCAATTTCTCCACCGGTTCAATGAAGAAAGACGCAAGGCTATTGGAGAGGAAGTTGCCAGGCTCTTGGCGGCTGGGTTTATCGTCGAAGTGTTTCATCCTGAGTGGCTGGCTAATCCAGTGCTAGTGCTTAAGAAGAATGGCACTTGGCGTATGTGTGTGGACTATACAGATCTCAACAAGGCTTGCCCAGCAGATCCTTTTGCTCTCCCGCGTATTGATCAAATCATTGATGCTACAGCGGGTTGCGAGCGTTTGAGCTTTCTAGATGCATATTCTGGTTATCATCCGATCAAAATGGCAGTTAAGGACCAGGAGAAGACAACCTTCATAACTCCTTTTGGAGCCTTCTGTTATGTGTCTATGCCCTTTGGGCTCAAGAGTGCCCAGGCGACTTATCAGTGGTGTGTGCAGAATTGTCTGCATGATTAGATCTGCCGCAATGTTCATGCTCATGTGGATGATATTGTGGTAATCTAGACAGAAGGAGACATTGATAGATGGCTTGAAAGAGACCTTTAATAACTTGCGGGTTTATAAAATGATGCTTAACCCGGCCAAGTGTGTTTTTGATGTACCGACAGGCAAGCTCTTGGGCTTTTTGGTGTCTAACAGGGGCACTGAAGCTAATCCGAAAAAGATCAAAGCCATCACTTCTTTGGCCAAACCGAAGTGTATCAATGATGTTCAACGCCTGGCAGGCCGGATTGCCGTGTTGAGCCGGTTTATCAGTCTCCTTGGCGAGAAGGCCATCCCTTTGTATTAGATGCTGAAGAAAACGGATAACTTCGTCTGGAGTAACCCCGCTAATGAAGCATTTGAGGATTTAAAGCGGCAGCTGGCTAATCCGCCGGTTCTCGCTGCTCCGGTTGACAAAGAGCCATTGTTGCTATATGTGGCAGCTAATGCCCGGGCTGTTAGCGTGGCTATTGTGGTGGAGCGCAAGGAGGCTGGAAAGAAATATCCGGTTCAACGGCCGGTTTATTATATCAGTGAGGTACTTATTGAGTCCAAGCAGAGGTACCCGCATTGGCAGAAGTTGGTGTATGGAGTTTTCATGGCAAGCCGGAAGCTTAAGCAATATTTCTAGGGCCATCCCATCACGGTGGTCAGCTCTGCTCCTTTGGGGGATATAATCCAGAACAGGGAGGCAACTGGCCGGATTGCTAAGTGGGCTATTGAGCTCGGGCCTCACGGGTTGAAATACATACCCCAAACGGCGATCAAATCTCAGGAACTTGTGGATTTCATCAATGATTGGACAGAACTACAAGCGCCAGAAGAGAAGCCGAATCATACTTATTGGACTATTCATTTTGATGGGTCCAGGCAATTGGAGGGCTCAGGGGCTGGAGTCGTATTAACTTCCCCATGAGGTGATAAGTTTTGTTATGTTCTCCGTTTAATGTTCCCTTGCACTAACAATGCAGCTGAATATGAGGCCTTACTCCATGGTGTTCGGATGGCTAAGGAGATGAACCTAAGCCGAGTTAAGTGCTTCGGTGACTCGGAGCTGGTGGCTCAGCAAGTGTCCAGCACTTGGGACTCCAAGGACCCACTCATGGCGGCATATCGTCGTGAGGTGGATATGGTTGCAGGTCACTTCAAAGGTTATCAGGTGGATCATGTGGACCGGCGGAAGAACAAAGCGGCGGACTCTTTAAGCCGCTTGGGTTCCCAACGTAAACCGGTTCCACCTAATGTCTTCCTGGATGTGTTGCATAATCTGTCCGTCCAGCTCCCTGGTGAAGAGGATTTGGCTATTCCTGATCCGAAAGCTCAGTTGGTGGCGGCTCTTCATGTTATTCCGGATTGGACGATTCCATATTTGGCGTATATGAACAGGGGTGAGTTACCAGAGGATGAAACTTTGGCCAGGCAGATAATCCGGTGGTCTAAGTCCATGACTATTATCAATGGAGAGTTACATCATTGGAGTGTGACAGGGGCGTTTCAACGCTGTGTGTCTCCTGAAGAAGGCCGTGAAATTTTGCGTGAGATCCATGAAGGAGATTGTGGTCACCACGCCAGTTCAAAGTCTCTGGTGGCCAAGGTGTTTCGTCACGGTTTTTATTGGTTAACAGCTCATGCTGATGCTAAAGACTTGGTCAAAAGGTGTGATGGATGTCAAAAATTCTCATGACGTGCTCATGTATCGGCTCAAGAATTGAGGATGATTCCAATCACTTGTCCGTTTGCAACTTGGGGGCTGGATATGGTTGGGCCCTTCAAGAGATCCAAGGACAAGAAGACTCACCTTTTGGTGGCGGTTGATAAGTTCACGAAGTGGGTGGAGGCAGAGCCAGTCAGTAAGTGTGATGCAGCTACGGCAGTTCAATTCATCAAAAAGGTGATCTTCCGGTTTGGCTTTCCACACAGCGTTATAACAGACAATGGTACCAATCTGTCAAAGGGTGCCATGAAGGAATTCTGTCAACATGAGCACATCCAGCTTGACGTATCATCAGTGGCTCACCCCCAATCCAATGGTCAAGCAGAGAGGGCCAATCAAGAGATCTTGAGAGGCATCAAACCCCGGCTTATGGTTCCCTAGCAACGGACGCCGGGTTGTTGGGTTGAAGAGTTACCTTCTGTGTTATGGAGCATCAATACCACACCCAACAGATGCACAGGGTACACACCATTCTTCATGGTTTATGGAGCGGAAGTGGTTCTTCCTAGTGACATCCGTCATGACTCACCTCGTGTAGCGGCATATGTTGAAGCTGACAACGAGAAGGAACGACAAGAAGCTCTTGACCTATTAGATGAGGAGCGTGACATGGCAGCAACCCGTTCGGCGATTTATCAGCAAGATATGCGTCGTTATCACAGCCACCGGGTTAGAACCAGAACCTTTCAAGAAGGCGATTTGGTGCTTCGACTCATCCAGGATCAGATGGATATACACAAGCTATCCCACCCTTGGGAAGGACCCTTTGTGGTCAGCAAGAATCTGCACAACGGGTCATACTACCTAATCGATGTTCGAGAGTGCAAAGACTCACGTAAATCAGAGGAGGAGACCAACTGGCCGTGGAATATTGCTCATCTTCGGCCCTACTATACTTGAGCCATAGGCTCTGCTTATGTACATATTATGACAATGTATATATTATGATCAATATAATAAACCGGAACCTCAGCTAAAGCGGGGTATCTGTTGTTTTTCTTACATCATGTGTGGCTACATGGAGCTTCTGTTTATAAAGCGGCGTCCGGTTTACCCCTTGATTTAGCTTCTCAAAGCTTTATATTACATCACTTGGGGGCTTGGTCGTACCCGAACCATAGCTACACCTCTTGATCAGCGCAATGCCACAACATCACCTGTGGGCTTGGTCGTACCCGAACCATAGCTACACCTCTTAATCGGTGCAATGCCACAACATCACTTAGGG
Source organism: Triticum urartu (assembly GCF_003073215.2). Taxonomy (NCBI): domain Eukaryota; kingdom Viridiplantae; phylum Streptophyta; class Magnoliopsida; order Poales; family Poaceae; genus Triticum; species Triticum urartu. The sequence goes on from NW_024119994.1 coordinate 5,765, forward strand.
GCTTGGTCGTACCCGAACCATAGCTACACCTCTTGATCGGTGCAATGCCACAGCATCACTTGGGGGCTTGGTCATATCCGAACCATAGCTACACCTCTTGATCAGTGCAATGCCACAACATCACTCGGGGGCTTGGTCGTATCCGAACCATAGTCACACCTCTTGATCGGCTCAAAGCCAAATCAATCCGGGGCCAAAGAGAGTGTTGTAAAAAAACAACTCAAACATAGGCACCCACTGAGCAAAGCTCATAAGGTTACTTGGGGATTCTTTGCTGTCAAAATGAACTAAGAATCTACACTTGTAATAGGCTATCAAGCCATGGCTTGGAAGCCTGGTGTATACACCAAAAACCCCGGGTTAGCTGCCTCTTTAAGTAAGTTACTCCGCCCAGGTAAACCTGGTATGACCCATCGAACTTTGACAAGTTACTCTAATAAGACCCTGAACTTGTCAAGTTAAAATGATGTTTTGTTAAGGATTGAGGACCATCTTAAAAGGCTTTGCAAAAATGGTTTAACTCAGTGGCCTTGCAGCCCATGAAAAGCCTCGAATTTGGGGCCTAGCAGCCCGTGAAAAGCCTCGACTACAACGATTTTTATTTGCCTTTTGTTAAATTTTTCTTTCTTTTGACAAGATTTGTGATGTTTTCAAACCGGTGTTCATCAACCCGGTTAGGCTGTCAATTACAAGTTGTCAGTACATGATCAAGTTATAATCCGGAGACTATCAGCCCTGTCTGGTTTTGACTAAAAGTCACCAGTATTGAATAAACCGGTGTTTATCACGACCCGGAACGGTTTTATTGTAAACCGGCATCATATAACAAGAGTTACTAATACTCCGGGTTAGGGTTATTACCCTCACTATGAAGTTGGTTAGCTAACTCAAGGTCACACGTATCACATATTTCCATGTTTGGTTATCTTTTTTTTAACTTTGGTTATAAACCTTGGTTGGATATATATTTGGCCATTATGACCCGCCCGGTGGTAAACCGCCCGGGTGCTTTAAGCTTTTTACCTGCAGGGATAGCTTGAGTAAATTGCTATGGATTATGAACATCATATCTTAAGCATGGCGGATTAGCACGCATCAGTTGCAGATAAATATGCACGAAGGCATAACAGACCAAGTGTTTTAACTAGCCTATTACAAGGCGTTTCAGTGCCCAAAAGGATAATTGTTTTCTATAATACGTGTTGCAGCACGTAGAAGACTAAACCGGCCTCCGGATTATGATTGGCCACCAGCTTGACCTGACGGCTTCGGATCATCTTGCACCGTTTCATCATCTTCGTCTCTACCCAGCAGCTAGAAGTCAATAGTTGTCCAGCCGACCCCAGTTAACGCTTGGAACATAGCTTCGTCGCTTATAAGGGTGGACGGTTCAATATCAGGGGCATAAGTGTGCTTACGGATTGGAGGGATCAGGTTTTGAGCCTCAGGAGTCGGTGCAGCAACCCGTTTGTTATTGGTGTCATAACTCGCATGATAAAATGACATATCAACTTCTTCAGCAAGTTGACAAGCCAGTGGACGAACTTCCTGGTTTATGGCGCGGAGATCATCAGTGCAAAATTCTGATCCGTCTTCTTTTAAGCTTGGGTAGCCTTTAATGACGTCTGCCGGATCAAGATCAGGCACCCATGCTTTTGCCCGGGTTAGTGCAGTTAAAGCGCCAACCCTTGCAGTGGATCTCTTTAGCTCTTCTACCCGGGCAGGCAACATAGATAGCCTGGCTAAGGTATCCTTGATTAACGTCGGGGGCGGCTTATTGTGAGAAGCGGTGCAGATGATTCGTTGCGCGCCGGTATACAATTGCTCTATCAGCGTGTAGGCGGCCTTCAGCTTCTTCTGTACATCAGAGCCCAGGTGACTAATTCGAGTTCCTGCATCATTACAAATGTCAGTAAACCGGCAACACATGGGAAGATATGTTGAAAGTATAAAGCATGGATGCTTACCGAACACAGCCGCAGTCATGGCATGTATCTGCCGCTTTACGCCAGTCAGTTTATCTACCACCGGTTTAAGAGCTGCTTCTGCGTCCTCGGCTCTTTTCTGCAAAGCGGATTTTTCTGTGTTCCTATCCACACGCTCTTTGTTGAAATCCTCCTTTAGCTTTTCCATAGCGGGTAAAGTGTTAGTCAATTCATCCTTTGCCTTGGAGGTTTCAGCTTGCTGGGATTTGATGTTCTCTTGCAGATCAGCGGTTTGAGCTTCCTTTTTGCTCAGTTCAGCCTATAACAGATAGAAGTATAATGAGTTGATGCTACATGATTGAAGTACCAAGAACATAACAAGTTATGCACTTGATACTTGGGGGCTAATGCATATTTGCTTGTTCTCGGAAATTCCTACAAAGTCCCAAGCATAATACAAGTATTACTCTTGGCACTTGGGGGCTAATGTTTGTTTGCTCCAAGTTCTGATCCGGGCAATCTTTTAAAAGTCCCGGTTCATCTTTATAAAGTTAAACCGGCCCTTGGGGGCTACATCAGTGAAGTTAAGATGCAGTGTTGCAAACATAAAGTTGTTACTAAGTCCCGGTTCAGATTGGTATCATAAACCGTCACTTGGGGGCTACTGGAGTTGATAAGCTGCAATTGAATGTAAGAGAGAAACAGTTATGTAGTTACCTCATATCGCTCCTTCATCAAGTTTACCAAACCAGCTTCATAGTCACGGCTGGTGTATAGACGGTTCAAGAAGCCAGAGTGAATGTCTTGAGCATTGAGATGGGCGTAGGTTGATAAATCAGCATTCCATTTGCCTTTGCCGATAGCAGAGAGCTCGTCCTTGGCAGTATGCTTTGACAAAGCGACAGGATTGCCAGGAGTGGTGTGGCCAGTGCCAGTAATCATAATATCATCATCTTTGTCATCAGCAGCCTTTACTGGAGTTGGCGGTTTGTCAGTATCTTTAACTGGACTGACTGGTTAGTCATCAGTTCGGACAGGGCTGGATGGCTGATCAACACGGCTTGTGGTGTCAACTTCCACCTGTTCAGCAAAAAAGTCATGGTCTTGAGGCGGTGGGTCATTAAGCATGGCGTCAACATCGGTCTCTTTAGGATCTGGAGTCTTTTCCGGTTCAACAGCCACATCATCATCAGCCGGTTTATTCAATCGAGCTTTCTTGCTGGGTCTGGGCTTGGCGCTGAGAAAAAAACATGAGGATCAGTAAATTATATAATAATAACACATCAAGGATAAAAACAAGTGTATAGCTCACCCAAGAACTGTTTTGAGGGGTGGAAGTTTTGTGGCCGATGACTCGCCCGAAGATGAGTGAGAAGTACCCTGATAATTTGAATCAGACAAGTTAAGAGGCTGGCGGAAACAACCCGCTTTGGGGCATGAAGTGTCAAGGGGATAAGAGACCTTTGATCGGCGTTTCCGAACCAGAGTGTTCGGTAAACCGGCGGAGGTAACTACCTGGCCGTTGTGCCGGGTTGTGCGGCGAGCCTCGTGCTGCAGCATCTTCAAAAGAAAGTTTAGGTCCAAGTAAGCAAGGGGGTGAGAAAATTTTACTTTCCTGTTTGCTCGACAGATTTTTGATGTTGGCAGAGGATCTGAATCGGAGGAAAGAATGATTACCTCTACATCATCAGCGTGATTGCCTTCAGCGTCGTCCTGATAATAATCATTGTCAATGAGGTGTAAGAAAAATCAACCAAGAGAGTCAAGTTCTACCTCTGATTCCGGGTTACCCACATCGTCATCAGTATTTAGCTCGAAGGATGCAGTGGTCCTTTTCTTGGCAGGTTTTTTAACAACCTTGGTCTTTGGGTGAAGTGGCTTGGCCGTTTTGTCTTGCGGCATTGCCGGTTTGTCTTGTGGTTTCTTGTTCCAGAACGGATCATCACCCTGTCAAAAAATAGTCAAACTTTCAGAAGAATATTTTGACAGAAGCAACTTAAGATAGAAAGGTTATATGATTCTTACAGCTGGCGGTTTGTTGAAAGTGCAGAAAGGACTTAATCCGGTCTGGCCACAGACAGCCTCCGGTTCATTCAGCATCTTTTTTACAGCCTCAGTAACTTCCGCATCTGTAAGCCGAATAACAATGTGTCGTTGAGCGTCCTTCAAACTCCCTGTGTACTCACACATCAAACCGGGGCGCCGGCTTAAGGGCAGAATACTACAGCTTATCCAACAACGAGCAAGGTCAACACCTGTTAAACCGTTCGCCATGAAGGCTCTAAGTTTTGATAGTCGAGGGGCATAGTTGGCCATTTCCTTTGCTGTTAACCTCTGAGGAAAAGGATGCGTATTGCTAAGGCGTTCAGGGCGGTAACCCGGCAGGGGTTTTTCATCAGTTGGAGATGTATCCTTGCAATAAAACCAGGTCTGGTTCCACTCTTTGGGGTGACTGTGGAGCTTGGGATGAGGGAAGGTGACTTCCTTCCTTTTCTGAACAACCATTCCACCCAATTCAGTATTGGGTCCATCAGTGAACTCTGTGCGATGGTTTAAGTGAAAGAAATCCCTAAACAGTTCGACTGTAGGTTCCTCTTGCAGATAAGCTTCACAGAAGACTTGGAAGTGGCAGATGTTGGTCATAGAATTTGGACCAATGTCCTGAGGGTGAAATTGAAAACTAGCCAGCACATCTCGAAAGAATTTTGAACCAGGAGGGCTAAAACCTCGACCCAGATGGTCAACAAACACGACTACCTCTCCGTCCCTGGGTGTAGGAGGATTTTTCGGGCCAGGGGCCCTCCAGTGGATGATATCTTTCTTAGCTAAAGTGCCCGTTGTGACACATTTGTTTAACTGATCTTCGGTGACTCGAGAAGGAACCCAGTTGCATTCATATACTTGCTTGGACATTACAATGAGAAGCTGAAACATGATTATTGCCGGTTTAAGAGTTAAGTTGCCGGGGTTGCTGATCCACGGGCACCTATGGGACCGACGGACCGGGTCCCTTTCGGTTCGGCGGGGGGCGGAGGTCACGCAAAGAGCAGATCGAGGCGGAGCACGCGAGCGGTTTACCCAGGTTCGGGCCGCACGGATGCGTAAAACCCTACTCCTGCTTTGTGGTTTGGTATTGATTTCTAGCTCGGGAGCGCGGGGTGCTACAGTACACGCCGGCGGCTAGCGAGACCGAGCGTGAGTAGTCGAACTGGCTAACCCCCCGAAGGCTCTCAAAATGGCCGACCTCCCTCTACGTTGCACACGGGCCTCCTTTTATACTCAAGGGGTTACCGACATAGAGCAACGGGGGCCAAGGGCAAAAACGGAAAGGCGCCGCAGTAGGGGCAGCTAGGTGCTGTAGCAGGCACAGCTACCTGCTACAGTG
>NW_024119995.1:0-17872 GCF_003073215.2 Triticum urartu
CAAGTCTCTTTACTCGTTCCGTAACACATCATCCCGTGATCAACTCCTTGGTCACATTGTGCACATTATGATGATGTCCTACCGAGTGGGCCCAGAGTTACCTCTCCGTTTACACGGAGTGACAAATCCCAGTCTCGATTCGTGCCAACCCAACAGACACTCTCGGAGATACCTGTAGTGTACCTTTATAGCCACCCAGTTACGTTGTGACGTTTGGCACACCCAAAGTACTCCTACGGTATCCGGGAGTTGCACAATCTCATGGTCTAAGGAAATGATACTTTACATTAGAAAAGCTTCAGCATACGAACTACACGATCTTGTGCTAGGCTTATGATTGGGTCTTGTCCATCACATCATTCTCCTAATGATGTGATCCCGTTATCAACGATATCCAATGTCCATGGTCAGGAAACCGTAACCATCTATTGATCAACGAGCTAGTGAACTAGAGGCTTACTAGGGACATGGTGTTGTCTATGTATCCACACATGTATCTGAGTTTCCTATCAATACAATTCTAGCATGGATAATAAACGATTATCATGAACAAGGAAATATAATAATAACTAATTTATTATTGCCTCTAGGGAATATTTCCAACAGTCGATAGGGGGACGTCGATGAACCCCCTCTCGCTCGACCAACTCTCGAGGACACCCAAACCCTAGAAAAAAAACGTTGTCGATCTCCTACCCCCTCCCATCCCTACCCGACAAACTCTCTCGAGATTTATCAAGAATGCCCCCATTATGGATGTGCATAATTAAGTTGATCCATATTTTTCCTGATATCATCTATGCTTCTATATGTGCACGTTCTCTTGTGTTAAAGTATTGAAGAAATCCATGGTTTCATAATTAGCCGAAAGTAACAGTCACATGATGGTATGAAGCTCTCCAAAGTTATTTTGGAAAGGAGTCCTGATAGGATAATTCGCTTTTTGGTACGAAGTTCATCAAAGGCCTTCCAAATAGCGATATTCAAAAGGCTATTGATGAACTTCGTACCAAAAAGCAAATTATCCTATCACGACTCCGTTCCAAAATAATTTTGGAGAGCTTCATACCATCATGCGCCTGTTACTTCCAGCTAATGATGAAGCCATGGTTTTCTTGAATCCTTTCACACTAGACAACGTGACATACAGAAGGGTAGATGAGATCAGGAAAAATAGGGACCATTTTCTGCACATCCAGAATGGCACCATTTTGTTAAATCCCTTGTCGGTCCGGACATCGGACATTCATGAGAGAGGCGGGCCGACCCAAACCCTAGAAGCGTTGCCGAGGCTACCCCAAATCCTAGAAGAATCGTGGCCACCCCTAACCCTAGAAGCGTTGCCGAGGCCACCCAAATTTACCAAGTTAAAAGAGCGTTGTCGTCGAGGCCACCCCAACCCTAGAAGCGTTGTTGGGGCCACCCCAAACCGTAGAAGCGTCGAGGCCACTAATTAATAATCCTTGTTGTGATTAGCTAGCTAGGTCTATGTTTGTCACTAATATATCCATCTCTCATGTTTATATATTAATTTCCATGTTGTAATATTTGCAGAAACTATGGAGCAGAGAGACATGGAAACAGAACAGTTGTTGGGGGACATAATCCTCGGCGGAGGTGATGTCTTGTCGTATCTCAAAGACACCGATGGTCTGGAAGGAGAGGGTGAAGGCTCTGGTGATCGAACAATGGAGGAGGAAGGACATGATCATGATGTCTCCGGTGACCGAATGCCGGTGGAAGAAGGAGACCGTGATGACGGCTCCAGTGATCGAACGGAGGAGGGAGCTGTTGCAAAGTTCGGCAAGGTATATATATTAATTAAGCCTATGCTGACAAGCTAATTGATGCATTAATTGTTTTGATATGTACATATATTAACTATTATTTCTTCTTTTCTAGCCCTCCGGATCGAGCCAAACTTCGGTAACGAGATGAGGCCCGAAGAAAAGGTTGCGCCAGGATGAAATGTTCACGATCATAGCAATCGTGGATGATGGCCAACCGATTGAACCTAGGCGGACCAAGGAAGCATTTTCTACTCAGTGTGGAGCTATTGTTAGGGACATCATCCTGATCAGCATCCAGCAATGGAATAAGCCTAAGAACGAAGAGCCTCAGGTTTCTTATGCCACAATAGACAGAAAGATGATCTTTGGACCTCGCTGAAGGAAAATTTCACCCTACCGCTAGAGGAGGACCCGAATAAGCCAGTTATAGAGCCACTGGTCAGGTCTCATGCTCTTAAGAAGATGGCAGATCTATTCAGGAGGTGGAAGAATGTGTTGAAATCAACGTATGTCGACAAAGGGAAGACTCCAGAATTCATCGGCCGATTTGAGAAGATAAGAGGTCACTGGCCCGCATTTGTGGCCTACAAGATATCAGACAAGAGTAAGAAGATGTCAGAGACAAACAAGATAAATGCTGCAAAGAAGCTGTATCACCATCGCACGGGGTCAGGTGGCTACCTCAAAGCCCGGCCGTTGTGGGACAAAGCTGAGAATGACCTGATTGCTAAAGGGGTTGAACCAGAGACATTGAACTGGCCAGACCGTTCAAGGACTTGGTTCTTCGGGGTTGGGGGAACCTTGGACCCTGAAACAGGGAAGTGCGTTTGGACGGACGAGCAACTTGCAATACCCGTCAAGAAGCTTCAGAAGTGTATCACCGCAGCGCAGCAAGGGTCGTTCGTTCCCAACAGAGAGAACGACAAGCTGACACAGGCCCTCGGTAATCCTGAGCACCCTAGACGAACACGAAGTACGCCAGGCTCTGTTGCATGGAAGGTTGGGTTTCCCGGCGCAGGCGGTTACAAAACCCGTGAGAGGAAGAGGAAATTGGAGCAGAGCTAAATGCAAAAGCTGAATGCAAGAGTACAAAAGCTAGAGGAACAAGTTGAGAGCCAGCGAGCTTCCAGAGCTACCCCGGAAGCTAACCTGCCATCTCAGCGGAGAAGCAGCATGGCTTCCACCGAGCTTGTTCAGCAGCTCGACTTCACGGCTCCTAGCTACCCCGTGGATGCTATCACGGAGGCTCAACATTGCTAGCTTATGATGCAATGGCAGAACCTCAAAGTCAAGGCAGCTGTCGGCTCTGTTGCACCTTCTCGACCCGACGGAACTTTTCACTGCCGTCCGATTCCACATGGCTATGCTGTTGTGATGGTGGATGAAGTAATGGAGGGATTTGAGGAGCTCGAGCTTGACCACCCTACAGGTGAAGGGGAGACTCAGCTGGGTCTTGCTCTAAAGACTCCATGTCTATGGTGGAAGGAGCACATCAAGCTTCCGAACTGGACGCCTCCGCCACCTCCTCCTCCTCCGGCGAGTCAGGGCACTCCGCCTCCACCTCCTCCTCTGGCGAGTGATCAGGGCACTCCGCCTTCTTCTCCGGCTGCTCCGGCGCGTGAGGCCGGCACTCCGCCTCCTTCTCCGCCTGCTCCGGCATGTCCGAGCAGCCCGCCTCCTCCTCTGCCTCGTCAACAACGACGGAAGACAGACGCCGCCGCTCTGGCTGCTCCGGCGCGTCGGGGCACTCCGCCTCCTTCTCCGCCTCGTAAGCAACGACAGAAGAGAGACATCGCCGCTCCGACGGCTAGCAATAGAGCCAGAGGCGGGAGGCAATACAGATACGGTCCATCTCTCAAGCCTCTAGAGAAGTTACCATACGAGAGGACCGAGGAGGAAAACATGGAGATCAGTAAAGCCGAAGTAAGGGACTTTTTTGCAAAGAAACCTCCACCTCCGAAGGAGAAGATAGATCCGGTGAAAGCGAAGCGCACTAGATGCCTTGAAGCGACCACCACCGCCTTCGCCGGATGACAACCATGTTCACTGTCTTAAAAAGACATTGGAAGATGCGCGCCGGTCATGAACTACTTCAAGTGATAAAAGGTTAGCAGAACGAAGAAGTGGGAAAAAATTCCCCAGCTCGGCGAACAGGCGAACCAATCGTGCCCCCCACTCAAGGTGTCTAGCGATATCGTTGAAATCTGCCAGGGATGGTGCCCGATACCAATCCTGGTGATTACCTGGGCGATGATGTACATTTTGATACAATGGAGGTGGACGAATTCAGATACCAGTACGGGAAGCCTCTCGTCAAAGATGGAAGTCGTCCTCTAACAACGATGATGCGAAGATTCCATCAATGGTACATGAAAACCTGCAGCGAGTCTGGGAAGGATGCTGTGTCGATGATAATTAAAGATGACCACGACTTCATTGGACAAGATCTTTTAACTATTGATTTTGACGAGTTTTTCCAGTTCTACAATCAAAAGGCCCTCGACAAATCACTTGTGGCTTGCTACTGTCTGTAAGTACTACTTTCTGTAATTAAGTCTCTATATATAGCTTAGCTCTTTCATTGCATGTATATATAATTATCCTCACTATATTATGCAGATTGAAGATTGCCAAATGCAAAAAAGCACAAATCTATGACATTGGGTTCATTAACCCAAATGTCATACATGAATGGACGGTTAAAAAGAATGTCATAGAAAATGAGGACAATTTGCTACAATCTTTGCAAAAATCAAAGCAAAGATAAAATACTCTTTCCTTACAACTTCAAGTGAGTGTACTGTCTTGTGCATATTCGGTTTCCCTTATTACTCGAGGTTATAGTAATGTAACTGATGAGTTATGCATGCGTGCGCAGCTTCCACTTTATTCTCCTAGAGATTAACACTACTAGGGAAAACCCTAGGAGTAGCGCGGGTATTTTGCCTATCAGTAGCACGGGACGACATGCTACTGATAAGGCGCTACAACTAACGTGTAGCAGTAGCGCCTGTCGTCCCACGCTACTGCTATACATGGCTAGCAGTAGCGCGCTTTAGTGCAGAGCGCTGCTGCTAATATCTACAGCGCTTTCTAGCAGGAAGCACTACTGGTAAGGCAGCGCTACTGCTAACTTTGTTCCCCTCGCTACTGCTAGTTTTATTAGTTTTTTTTCTGCATATTTGTTTTGTATTTGAATAGGCTTTATACGATAATCTTTAGCATATCACACACATACAAATGTAATCATAGCATATACATACAAATAGTCTCATCAAATCATGTCATCATCGTAATCATCATCCAACACAAAGTGGTCTCTCGTCATCATCTCGAAAATTGCGATACAAGTCTCGATTACTTGCAACTACATCGTCATCCATCTAAACAATGATATACGCGAGAAGAGCTATCACTTTGAGTGAGAGCGGAACTATGCAGTACATGAGTTCGTATCCCTCTCTCGCATTAGCATGAACCTAAACTAACTACTGCCTGTCGCTCGAAAACCGGAAACCGGTACACCTGGGCCTGACACTCCGGCCACTCGTCGTATATGTACTCCTGGCATAGCACTTCTTCGCCATCGATGATCTATGCACCTACATCGTCAAATGAGTCGATGATATCACCATATATAGCTGAGCAACAGAAAGAGACAGACTTGGCAAAAATAGAAGCAACATATCATAAGCATAAATAACAAAGTTGATCGTACCCAAAATGCCCTAACTAGAGTGATCATCGCTAGTCGAGGAGGACGGTTTAATTACATCACAAATAAAGTTTCGTCGTGCATAACTCAAAGTTTGTCATACAGAAAGTATGGACTAAACGGACACATTGTCATATATCGACAATCACTTCAACATGTCGTTCCATCCATCCAAGTCAGGGAGATAGTCCTTGAGCTTAGTGAAAGGCTTCATGTCGAGACGACGCTGAGCGGCTACCCGTGTTCGGACGTCTTCCCGCGGCATTTGTCCTTCTTCGTAGAACATCCCTATTTTTCCGACGACCTCCTTCATGATGATTTGGGCAAGTTCGCGCTAGATGTGATAGAACTCAGCTCGAAGTCGATGATCCTCGATATCTCCTACGTTCTTTGCCCATTGCAGAATATGGGCATCGCCGGAAGTAGGTGACATGCGAAGGTTCTGGTGATCTCGTCTGTACTCCAGCATGTGGTGTAGGACATAGAATCCATCATTAAGAGAATCACTCGGTTGCTGGATGCAGCAGAAGTCGGTCTTATGGCCGAAGGCGGGCCTGCCGTCCCTTCTCTTCTTGTCCTTGACCTCTCCACCCCGTGCGTCGTAGTAAAACATAGCACTGTCGAGAACATCCCTGATGTGGGTGTAATCCTTTTTGTTAATGTTCTTCGACGAGTCCAAGTAAAGAGCGTGGGAGTATCGGGGGTAGAGGATGATGAGGACGGCGCGCCCGCCGCTGCGCAAAATAAGTACACCTCAAATTAATTAGCCTCCACCGTGCAAATGAATGATTGAAATCGAAGGAAGGATATCCGCGCGGATGACTTACAGGGGATGATAAGGCACGAGAATCGCCTCCTTGTCCTTATTGGTGAGCATGAATTTGATGATGTATTCACTCGCGTATTCACGGTGCTTTGCGCAGATTCCCAAGAAGCCCTCGTTCATGAAGTACGGGTCAGCGACATAGATATGAGGTATCTGCTCAACCCCGATGATGTAGTTCATGTGCAAGGCATAAAGGCGGACAAACGTAAAATCCAGCTTCTTCATGTGAAACATGTCGAATATGTAATCGAATCGAAGGAAGAACTTCTCCGTGGGGAATGTGTCGACGTACGACAATTGCCGCGGAACGTTAACCACGTGGAGTGGGTATCCTGGATCTTTCGAGGCGACGAGGCCTTTATCTATCCGCAGCACATCTTCATGAAGTCTCCTTAGATCGCCGAATCTGTCCCCTAGCGCTACTTCAGGTAGGATTGGTTGACCGGGGATATGCCATTTTTCTGCACCGGGGATATCTATACGGTCTTGAAGCCGAGGCTGCTGAGGCGGCTGGATCATAGAAGCAGTTTTTTTGCCTTTCCTCGCTCTCTTCCTAGACTTCTTTACTACCGGAAGGTCGTCCATAATACGTTCAGCCTCCGGAGACGGCAATTCAGGCACCGACTCATGACGCTCAAACCCTAAGTAGGCGCCAGTATTGACATACTGTTGAGTGTCATCCTCATCCTCATCCTCATCTATGGCGACGTCACCAGCGACTAATGGAGCCTTTTCCTCACCCCCTCCGCTATCACCCAGCACGACAGCCGACGCTAATTGGGTAGGTGAGGTGTTGATGTTCATACCTAACTGCGTGCTCGTGGGTGTGCTCCCGGCCGCCCCTAGATGAAGCAGACTCTTTGGCCACAATAGGACCCACCCATTGCAACAATCACCAAGCCACCGCGGGGTCTCGTCGTCATCCCGCACTAGTACCAAAGGAGGCAAATTCTCGTGGCCCGGTTTGACACTGGCCACGGAAACCTTGAAGACGTCCGGGGGGATTGGCCGGCTGTGCAACAATGGTTCCTTCAGCTCCATTATCGTCGCCTTCCCCACGTCCACCTTCTGGTTGCCGATGGTGTACAATATGGTGCACATGGTTTCGTCGGCCTGCAAAGAAAAGTCTGCGACGTGAGACATCCGAAAGGCAACGAAAATGTGAGATTATACATTTATTGAAGGGGGCCGGTGTGACAGATACCGTGAGGGAATCGAGCTCAGCCAAAGACGAAGCACCGCCGAGCACGTCCGGTGCCGGAGCCGGTGCCGGAACAGGTGCGGGAGCTAGTGCGGGAGCAGGTGCGGGAGCCGGTGCGGGAGTAGATGCAGCTGCAGGTGCTAGTGCAATGCTAGTCGAGTTGCTCCCCAAGAAGTCAGCAAGGGGAAAGTCCGCTGCATTTTTTTCTTCTGGATTTTGCCTACTCCAATTGAAAATGGCCAGAACCAAGGAAGTAGACATATCTACAAGCACTTGTTTTGCGGCAGCTACCGCTGTTGCGACTATCTCAGATGATTTCTTCTCAACCGCAATCTCAACCTTCTTGTTGATGTTTTCTTCAGTTAACCTCCGTCTTTCCTTTCTCTCCTTCGTGGTCTCACGGTAGTACTTCTTCCACGTGGCGCCGTCTCCGACACCGTGCACTCGTCCATACGATGGTCGAGTCTCCACCGGGAGTCGTTTCAATATGTTCAACGCCTGGTTGAATGGAGTGTCCCACTTGGGCCTCGCCAACGCCTCAGACGGCAAGTCGCATTCGGCCGCAATCCTGTGCAGCTCTCTCTGCAAAAGGCACAAGGATCGTTTACAAATATGACTAACATGCAGTCGAATTGATCAGAAACTAAAATTACCAGCAGTCTCATGAACTCCGTCGTGACCGCGTTCGTCTCGAAAATCTTCTTCACTGGGTCCCAACGGTGCCGGGCCCTGAGGACGTGACGCTCCTGCGGGACGGTGGACTCCTCCAAGGTGTCTGGGATGCCCAGACTCGCGGCTTCCGCGTCCTCCTTGGCCCATATGGACCTCTTCCCGCCGTAACCACGGCTTCCGAGGTGGTGGCACCCAATGTTCCTCTGTTGAAGCCCCTTCATGTACTTCGGCTTTTCTTTGGCAGCTTCGGCCTCGCAAGCCGCCTTGAATATTTTAAAGTACTCTGTCGTGATTGTCGGATTATCCTTTACAATCTCGGAGGAGGGTTCCTCTTTTTGACGATCCGATATTTCACCCTTGCCTTCCAGGCGTCCAACGCGTCACTAAACTTGGTCATGGCGTCTTTGTTTATCTTCTTCATTGCCGGGTCCTTATTGGATCTTTATAATCCTTTCCATTCCGGCCTGGGAACAAGAATATCTGGTGCAACTTATTTAGGAGTGAGAGCCTCATATTATCTATCTTCTGTAGTTTCTCATCGTTGATGGTGGCGGTTGTCCGTATGATGCAGCCTATTTGATTGCTGTAGCACACGCGCGCTTCCTCGGGAGCGTTTGGCTCAAAATTGTCATCATCCACCTTCGTGACCACCAGTATAGTAGTCCTGAGCTTGTTAGGAAACTGTTGCCTCTTTGCTTTCAGTTCTATACCGACTCCGCTAGTCTCGGCGCCGGTCTCAGTCTGAGCGCCGGTCTCGATGCCGGTATCGATGTCAGTCTCAATCTCCGATGTGACAGGTGGACCCAGCAACATCAACTCTTGATCGCCGGCTTCCCTCAAAATTCGTCTGCCGCCAGGTAGACGTTGTCGCAGTCACCAGAACCCTGTCCTTCATTGTTGCTAGCCATGTTTCCTACGATTAAATCTAGTCAATTAATTCTAGACCTAATAAAATGAATATTGACATAAAAAGGCCTATGCTTTGTAGGAACGTTGACTCCTTCCCGGTGCGGCAAATCGCGGGCACTCGATATGTCCTAGTTTGTAGCACAAGTCATGCCAAAATTCACGGAAAATTTCGGCGTGACCTTTGCTAAAAAGTGGACAAATCGAGCACCTGAAATTTGCCGGAACGGAAATGAATCGACATTCAGGAAAAACATAGGCCACCCGCTCTTCATTCCCTGGAAACAACAAAAGGCCACATGGGCACAATCGAACCACACTTTAATGAAAAGATATAACATGACCACTTCAATGAAAAGATAAAATCAACAATAAAAGTCTAGGAAGGATCATCTTTAAAATAAAACTTGCCTAAATTATTTTCCTAAAAAAATAGTGGTCTTTATAAAAATAAAAAACCTTTGCAAAATGACCTCACTAAACACTTCTCTGCCTAGGACAGAACCCAAATTCTGTTCTAGCTATTCCTCTCTCTCTCTCTCACACACACACACATTATTTTCTCTAACGCTTCTCTACCTAGGACAGAACCCAATTAAATTGCAAAGGAACTCCATTTCTCTAACCCTTCTCACCTAATGCTCTAAAATAAATTTTTCCTCTAACCTAGCGAACCTAGTTAACCTAGCTTGTTAACCTAACGAACCTAATTAACCTAGCTATTTAACCTAGTTAGTTAACCTAGATAGTCAACCTAGTTTACCTAGATAATTAACCTAATTAAACTAGTTAACCTAACTAGTTCTCTGTCAAAGCCCTAACTAAATTTTTGCACTAACCTAGATAATTAACCTAATTAAACTAGTTAACCTAGCTAGCTAGTTCTCTGTCCAATGTTTGTGCTATACATGAGAGAGAGGAGGGGTGGGGGCTTATAGAGGATGGCTCCGGTCGTAGCGAGGGAGGCAGTGGTGGCGAGGGAGGCAGGGGCGTCTCCGGTGATGGCGAGGGAGGCAGTTGTGGCGAGGGAGGATCCGGTGGCATCGACGGCGGCTCCGGTGGCGTTGATGAGGCCGCGCGGCTCCGTGGCGTTGGGGGCGGCTCCGGTGGCGTATTTGGGGGAGAAGTGGTGGCCGGGGGGGACCGCTTTTGGGTTAAGTCAAACTTAGCGGTAGCGCGTTTCTGTAAACGCGCTATAGCTAAGTTAGCTATAGCGCTTTTCAGTAAACACGCTACTCCTATAGCTATGTATTTTCCTTTTCTTTTCTTATTTCCTTTTCTCTTTCTATAGCGGGGGTCTAAACAAGCGCTGCTGCTAAGTTATCTATAGCGCCTCTGATGAACAGACGCTATTGCTATGCCTTTCTCCTTTTTCCCTTTTCATTTATTTTTCTTTACATTTTATATTTTTTCCTTTCTCCTTTTTTATTTCTTTCATTTTCATTTACTTTTCTATTTGTTTTTCATTTAATTTTCTTTTCATTAACAGTAGCGCGTTTCACAGTAAATGCGCTGCTAAAATAAACTTAGCGGTAGCGCTCTTTCTAGAAGACTGCTACTACTATATGTAGCCTATCGGCTTAGTAGTGAGAATTTTAGTAGTAGCGCTTTTAAATGCAGACACGCTACTGCTACGTTTGGGTCTGCAGCGCGTTTATCACGCATGCGCTATTGCTATTTAGCAGTAGCGCCCTTTTTTAACAAACGCTACTGCTAAAATTCTGTGTATAATGTTTTCCCTAGTAGTGTAAGCTTGAGACGGAAGTAGTAACCGTCTTAGACTCGAGACGAAAAGATTCCCAGGAGTATGCGAACATGACTGAAATGCTCCAGAAGTAAGTTCAATCGATCATTATCGCACCATATCGACAACTTTGTTCATTTCCTGATATCAAGTAATTATTTTCTTTATCTGGCAGGGTTTGGAAAAAGTTCACCGCAATTTCTCCGGGACTGCCGACCGAGTTGTGATTTAAACACCCGAGAGTAAGTACTACTACCTAGTTCCGTGCATCTCCCATTGATTCTAGCTAGTTTCATCAATGCCATTTAGTATGCTTGCTTATCAGTTTGATTAACATCTATTTCTCGTAAAGTGCTTGTAGCAGGAAGCCGAGAATGATTTCTGTGGATACTACGTTTGCGAGTTCATCTACAACGCGACGACCTCTAATAAGCGGGGCTACTCTGAAAAACGATATGAAGTGCGTAAGCAAAAATATTCACAATTCTATTTTATTACCATCATTTGTGTTGAGTTTCATTCATACACATGTATTGACCCTCTTCTTCAATTTAGATCTGGCAGATGCGGGATGAACTCCTACCACAAGATCGCATCCGAGCAATTCAAGAGAAAATTGGCGGGATTCTTTCTTGACCACGTCATCAATCCAGCCGGAGAATACCAAATGGAAATTGACTTCAGGTGTTAGGGATTATAAGAGATGTTATATTGTATATATGTAGCTACTAGCGTTGGATAGATATACGAAAACTTTTTGTTCGACCAATCTCTCGGAGAAGGAGAGGTCGATCACTTCTCTCTGTATATGTTCATGACGATCTTGTGTACTTAATGGTTCCTTCATTTGCTTACTAGCTAGTGTGTCGAGTTCTCTCTATACGTATAGTACCTAGCGTCGACCAAACACGGAGATAAGAGAGGTCACTTCTCTCTATTAGCTAGCCAACACAATATATGAAACCCCTAAATTAACCCTTCAAAACCCCCAAACCCCGCCCCCTTTAAAAAAAACAAAAACACCAGCTCCTGAGCTGCTGACCCGTGGATGCTCATTGGTCCCGGTTGGTGTTACCAACCGAGACTAAAGGCCCTCCTGCATGGGTCTCGCCCCAGCGGCTACATGGAGCTTCACCTGTCCCGGTTCATAAGCGAACCGGGACTAAAGGTGTTGGGCTTTAGTCCCGGTTCCAGAACCGGGACAAATGAGCCTCTGAAACCGAAACAAATAGACCTTTTTGTATTAGTGATAACATTGGAGCTAGTTTCGATGATGTCGACGTGAGAAACACAACAGTGAAAATGGCACACACGGTTTAATAGATTTGAATAAAAGACGAATCTAGTAAAAAACACAGAACTCACAGGTTGTGCAAACTATCGCACATGCAATGTGCCTTTTGTCACCAACAGAAGAGATAGAGTGATCTTTGTAAAGAATACACGTTAATTAGTGATTTTTGTTCCTTATTCTATGCTTTGTGAAGTAACGAGGTTTTTTAGCAGATGTGAACTAACGAGGTGTGACAAAAGAAATAACTGTCGTGCAAAGAAAGGAAATAATTGTCGCTAGCGTCCTGGCGTCTATTCGGCGCCTTAAGCGCTGCTTAAGGGCAATTTCGTTCAGTGTGCACACCGTCTGTACACCAGGTATAGTAGTCAGCGGGCCCATAGTCTTCTTTTTTATTCTGTTTTCTTTTTCTTGTTTCTTTTTCTTTTCTTTAAATGCTTCAACTTTTTTTAAAAAATTTAATGAACCTCACTAAATTTTGTGAATATTTTTTAAATCATGAATTTTGTAAAAATTCGTGAACATTGTTTTTCAAAATCGATGATTTTTTTTCAGATTTAGTGAACTTTCTTCAAATCCGTAAACTTTTTCCTTAAAATAGTGAAATTTTCTTGTATTTGTGAACAATTTTTCTATTTTTTGTGTTTTAACTTTTTCCTAAAAGTAAACGGTTGACTGGTCAACTATGGACCTTCCAACCATTGAGACGAACCAGGTGCGCCATGGGCGAGCGATCGGTCGCACGCCTGATAGGCTGCATATTTATGCTTGCGCGTTTGCGCCAGATCCCCTAACCGTCGGCATAGAAGGCGCCGGTTTGGAGGACTCTGTTGGAAAATCCTATCTGCCGCATCCTGCAGCAGATTGTCGACGTACCGCACACCGATATCGATCAAAAGGGCCAGCCCATCTGTCCGTTTGAGAGCACCGGTTTTGTGAACCTTCTGGCAGGTTCGGGCCAGGTTTCAGGAATCTTATAGAAGGTTCCAAAACCGATTTTTTTTCTTTGTTTTTCTTTATATTTTGGTTTTTATTTTTCATTTTCCGTTTTCTTTTTTCTTTTCCTTTTTTCATTAATCTGTTTCTTTTTTCTTCTTCTGTTTCTTTTTCGTTTTTGCCTTCTTCAAGTTTACTTCTATAGTTTATTTGTTTTTGAAAACTTCAAATTTGTTCAGATTCCTCTTATCAAAATTTGTTCAGACATTTAACAAATGTTTACGTTTCAAAAATGTGCAGGAATTTCAGAAATATGTTCCTTTTAGAAATTTTGTTCATAAATCAAAAAAATATACTGGAATTCAAAAAATGTTCCTATTTTTCAAAATTTGTTGATTCAAAAAAAGTACATGTTCTTTTAAAATTACTTGAAAATTCAAAATTGTTCATTATTTCAAAATTTCATCACAAAATTAAGAAATGTTTGCAGTTCCAATTTTTTGTTCGGAATTTGATGAAAAGTTCCATTTTGCAATTTTTGTTCATAAATTCTAAAAATGTTCGTAGTTATAAATTTTTGTTTGAATTTCATGAAATGTTCCTTTTTTCAAATATTTGTTCAAAAATTCAAAAAAGTTCATGGTTTCAAAAATTGTTCAAGATTTCATAATTTGTACACATATTCAAAAGATGTTCCCTTTGCCAAAAGTTGT
Organism: Triticum urartu; assembly: GCF_003073215.2. Classification (NCBI taxonomy): domain Eukaryota; kingdom Viridiplantae; phylum Streptophyta; class Magnoliopsida; order Poales; family Poaceae; genus Triticum; species Triticum urartu. The sequence continues at coordinate 13,795 of NW_024119995.1, forward strand.
TCAGAAATTCAAAAAATGTTTGCACATTTTCAAAGTACACACTTTAAAAGACGTACACTTTAAAAAAATATCACTGTAGTGCCTAATTCCAGTTCGCTACATTAACTGATTCAATTTCGCTATAGTAGAGCTGCCCAGTTCTACGCTAACAGTTCTTTAGATTGTGCGTTGCAATACAAACAACAATGGTTGTGTGTTGGAGAGGTTGTGTGCTTGCAATCGCAAGCAGCCGGTCATGTGTTTGAATCCTCGCATTGCGCCACCTTGCGGTCATAAGACCAAAATTGATTTTTTTAAAGAACTATTATCTTTTTTTTATTTTTCCTTTTTTGCTGGAAAATTAACTGTTATCTTTGGCTTCTTTTTTAGTCTCGCGGTAGAGCTCGATGGGTCGGCCCAGTCGCGCTGTCTCCTGTGCGTTCCGCTGCCAATTTGACGCAAAGAGCGTCAAATACGGGGTCCCGACTCTGCTAGCATGACAGATCCCATTGCATAAAAATCGGGGTGGCGGTATGGCCCATTTGGCCTTGCGGTCGTAAGACCAAAACTGATTTTGATCCCCTAAGAAAAACCATAACTGATTTTGAAAAAAAAATAACTACTATCTTTTTTCCTTTTTCTTCTTTTGTGGGAAAAAAGAACTGTTATCTTTGGCTTCTCTGCCTTTTGAAGTGGCCGTGCTTTTTCCACTCTACATGCCTCGCTGGAGTTTTCGTTAGGTACACCATCCAAAACCATGTTTCTTAGCTTCGAGTAAAACTAGAATAGTACTTTATGTAGTAGTAATTCTAAAAAGAAAATAAAAAGAAAGAACACATGTAGAACTCAGTTAGAGCCTCGTTCTAAACATAAAAGTCCATCCATATTTCGCCAGACACAATGTTATTCCTGGCAAAGCTTTCCGCATCTCAGTCGGATCACTATATTTATGTGCCACGAGAAAGTACAGCTTATATCACAAATAGAAAATATTGTACCGCATGCAGGTATGTATTCCCACTAGCGCAACACTAGTAGAAAACATGGCTTTGGTTGGGGCCGGGCCAGCCCATTAGTCCCGGTTCAGTCACGGACCAGGACCCATGGGGGCATACGTCCCAGTTCGTGCGTCCAGGGGGCCGGCCGGGCCTCGTGGGGCATTTGTCCCGATTCGTCTGAACCCATTTGTCCCGGTTCCAGGCACGAACCGGGACCAATGGTCCTCGCTCCTGGCCCACAACCATTGGTCCCGGTTCGTGGCTGGAACCGGGACAGAAGGGGGGCCTTTAGTCCCGGTTCCAGCCATGAACCGGGACCAATGAGTTGCATATATGTACCCCCTCGCCGGCGAACAGAGCACGCCACACTGCTCTGTTTTTTCTGGCCGACGAGGGGAGAGTTTTGTGGTGCTCTAGCTCACCTCCTATGCACATGAGGTGTTCGATGAAATGCCCGAGCCACACTAGTTAAGGTTTCTCCTCTTGAAGCTCGACCTCAAAACTCCATTTTCCTCGAGATTTGTCTAGGTTTAGCGGTCCGTTATGTCCCATCCCGTCTTCACCGCCGTCGATCGCCCGCGCCGATCTCGTCGCCAGCACCACCATGGTGAGCCTCTTGTTCTTATCTTCTTTCTAAAAGAAAAAAAATCTTAGTTTAGATAGATACTTGTCTAATTTTTTTTACTTTCATTATTGCTTGTTATTATATAGTGCGATGGTTTTGGTATCCGCCCCCGTCAGCCCTCGTCCTGTCTATGATCAGATGTGGTATATATTATCTTTTATAACTATTTGGTTCATTTATTGTTTATGACAATTATGCCGACCAACGTGACATAAATTTTATTTATCTAGGAGGTATGTGAACCGGAAATTCCAACCTACCCTATTGTCGAGAGGTTAAATTTAGTTGAAGAAGAAAACAATTACTTGAAGGAAAAAATAAAAAAAATTAAGAAGGAGAAGATGATATTGGAGTTGCATGTTGTGGATGTCGTCGATGATCACAATATCAAGATGGACGCAATGCGTTTGAAGATTAGAAAGATTAGAAAATATTCTATTCATACCGAGGCTTGGTATCATTATGCCGTTAGATTAATTGTTTGCGATTATGATTGCATTTGTTGCTGCATTGAAATGTTTTACATAGTTTCAATGTATGGTTTAATTAGATGCTCTGGAGAGCTATATGTTGTTCAATGAGAACTATGTATGTACTTTGGTTTTAATGTGATGATGAACTTCTATTAATTTGGTCACTTATCTATCCATGATGTTCTGTAATGGTTTTGACACACTTAATTATATATAATGCACGCAGATGGACCGGCAATGGATGTACGGTGACAGACACACCTCCGAGTACGTTAAGGGTGTGCATAATTTTCTCGAAATGGCTGAGGCAAACAAGCAGAATGGTTTTATGTGCTGTCCATGCCCTATATGTGGGAATACAAAGTCTTACTCTGACCGGAAAATCCTTCACAACCACCTGCTTTATAAGGGTTTCATGCCACACTATAATGTTTGGACCAGGCACGGAGAAACAGGGGTTATGATGGAAGACATCGAAGAAGAAGAGGACGATGACGACTATGTGCCCCCGGAATACGTTGATGCTGCAACGGGGGAAGATACCGAAGATCAAGAGGAACCAGACAATATAGTGCCCGATGATGATCTCCGCCGGGTCATTATTGATGCAAGGAGACAGTGCGAAAGTCAAAAGGAGAAGCTGAAGTTCGATCGCATGTTAGAGGATCACAAAAAAGGGTTGTACCCCAATTAGGAAGATGGCAACACAAAGCTCGCTCCCGTACTGGAATTGCTGCAGTGGAAGGCAGAGAATGCTGTGCCTGACAAAGGATTTGAGAAGCTACTGAAAATATTGAAGAAGAAGCTTCCAAAGGATAACGAATTGCCCGACAGTACGTACGCAGCAAAGAAGGTCGTATGCCCTCTAGGATTGGAGGTGCAGAAGATACATGCATGCGCTAATGACTGCACCCTCTACCGCGGTGCGTATGAGGATTTGAACGCATTCCCGGTATGTGGTGCATTGCGGTATAAGATCAGACGAGATGACACTGGTGATGTTGACGGCGAGCCCCCCAGGAAGAGGGTTCCTGTGAAGGTGATGTGGTATGCTCCTATAATACCACGGTTGAAACGTCTTTTTAGAAACGAAGAGCATGCCAAGTTGATGCGATGGCACAGAGAGGACCGTAAGAAAGACGAGAAGTTGAGAGCACCCACTGATGGGTCGCAGTGGAGAAAAATCGAGAGAAAGTACCGGGATGAGTTTGTAGGTGACCCAAGGAACGTATGGTTTGGTTTAAGTGCGGATGGCATTAATCCTTTCGAGGAGCAGAGTAGCAATCACAGCACCTGGCCCGTGATTCTATGTATGTATAACCTTCCTCCTTGGATGTGCATGAAGCGGAAGTTCATTGTGATGCTAGTTCTCATCCAAGGCCCTAAGCAATCTGGCAACGATATTGATGTGTACCTAAGGCCATTAGTTGAAGAACTTTTACAGCTGTGGAATGGAAATGGTGTACGTGTGTGGGATAAGCACAAACAGGAGGAATTTAACATGCACGCGTTGCTGTTTGTAACCATCAACGATTGGCCCGCTCTCACTAACCTTTCAAGACTGACAAACAAGGGATACTACGCATGCACGCACTGTTTAGCTAACACCGAAAGTATATACCTGGACAAATGCAGGAAGAATGTGTACCTGGGCCATCGTCGATTTCTTCCGAGCAACCATCAATGTCGAAAAAAAGGCAAGCATTTCAAAGGTGAGGCAGATCACCGGAAGAAGCCCGCCATGTGTACCGGCGATCACGTACTTGCTATGGTCAATGGTTTACACGTAATCTTTGGAAAGGGTCCCTGAGGGAGTCCTGGATTAGGGGGTGTCCGGATGGCCGAACTATCACCTTTGGCCGGACTCCTGGACTATGAAGATACAAGATTGAAGACTTCGTCCCATGTCCGGATGGGACTTTCCTTGGCGTGGAAGGCAAGCTTGGCGATACGGATATGTAGATATCCTACCATTGTAACCGACTCTGTGTAACCCTAACCCT
>NW_024119996.1:0-14538 GCF_003073215.2 Triticum urartu
AGATGAAGTGCAAGATGATGAAGAAGCGCAGGAAGATGATGATGATGATGATGATGATGATGAAGAAGAAGAAGCTGCTCCTGCTCAGCAAGTAAATGAAGATGAAGTGCAAGATGATGATGAAGAAGAAGATGATGATGATGATGATGAAATAAACTCCCAGGTTGCCGATCCAGATTACATACCCGAAGAGTCACAGGGTGAAGATGATGATGATTAGTATCTTGTGGATCTTGAGGAAGAAGAAGCTGCTCCTGCTCAGCACGGAGAAAAAGCACATGAAGCAGCAGCTCATCAAGCAAATGAAGATGAAGCACAAGATAATGAAGAAGTAGAGGAAGATGATGATGATGACCCAGATTCACAGCTTGCAGATCCGGATTATATGCCTGAAGAAGAAGAAGAAGAACAAGATGATGATAAAGAAGAAGCTGCTCCTGCTCAACAAGTAAATGAAGATGAAGTGCAAGATGATGAAGAAGCGCAGGAAGATGATGATGAAGAAGAAGCTGCTCCTGCTCAGCAAGTAAATGAAAATGAAGTGCAAGATGGTGAAGAAGCAGATGATGATGATAATGATGATGAAATAAACTCGTAGGTTGCCGATCCAGATTACATACCCGAATAGACACAGGGTGAAGATGATGATGATTGGTATCTTGTGGATCTTGAGGAAGAAGAAGCTGCTCCTGCTCAGCACGGAGAACAAGCACATGAAGCAGCAGCTCATCAAGCAAATGAAGATGAAGCACAAGATAATGAAGAAGTAGAGGAAGATGATGATGATGATGATGAACCAGATTCACAGCATGCAGATCCGGATTATATGCCTGAAGAAGAAGAAGAAGAGGAAGAAGAACAAGATGATGATGAAGAAGAAGCTCCTCCTGCTCAGCAAGTAAATGAAGATGAAGTGCAAGATGATGAAGAAGCAGAGGAAGATGATGATGATGATGACGAAGAAGCTGCTCCTGCACAGCAAGTAAATGAAGATGAAGTGCAAGATGATGAATAAGCGCAGGAAGATGATGATGATGATGATGATGAAGCTGCTCCTGCACAGAAGGTAAATGAAGATGAAGTGCAAGATTATGAAGAAGCAGATGATGATGATGATGATGAAAAAAACTCCCAGGTTGCCAATCCAGATTACATACCCGAAGAGTCACAGGGTGAAGATGATGATGATTGGTATCTTGTGGATCTTGAGGAAGAAGAAACTGCTCCTGCTCAGCACTGAGAACAAGCACATGAAGCAGCAGCTCATCAAGCAAATGAAGATGAAGCACAAGATAATGAAGAAGCAGAGGAAGATGATGATGATGAACCAGATTCACAGCTTATAGATCCGGATTATATGCCTGAAGAAGAAGAAGAAGAAGAAGAACAAGATGATGTTGAAGAGGAAGCTGCTCCTGCTCAGCAAGTAAATGAAGATGAAGTGCAAGATGATGAAGAAGCAGAGGAAGATGATGATGATGATGACGAAGAAGCTGCTCCTGCTCAGCAAATAAATGAAGATGAAGTGCAAGATGATGAAGAAGCGTAGGAAGATGATGATGATGATGATGAAGAAGCTGCTAATGCTCAGCAAGTAAATGAAGATGAAGTGCAAGATGATGAAGAAGCAGAGGAACATGATGATAATGACGAAGAAGCTGCTCCTGCTCAGCAAGTAAATGAAGAAGAAGTGCAAGATGATGAAGAAGCGCAAGAAGATGATGATGATGATGATGATGATGATGATGAAGAAGCTGCTCCTGCTCAGCAAGTAAATGAAGATGAAGTGCAAGATGATGAAGAAGCAGATGATGATGATGATGATAAAATAAACTCCCAGGTTGCCGATCCAGATTACATACCCGAAGAGTCACAGGGTGAAGATGATGATGATTGGTATCTTGTGGATCTTGAGGAAGAAGAAGCTGCTCCTGCTCAGCACAGAGAACAAGCACATGAAGCAGCAGCTCATCAAGCAAATGAAGATGAAGCACAAGATAATGAAGAAGCAGAGGAAGATGATGATGATGATGAACCAGATTCACAGCTTGCAGATCCGGATTATATGCCTGAAGAAGAAGAAGAAGAAGAAGAAGAAGAAGAAGAAGAAGAAGAAGAAAAAGAAGAAGAAGAAGAAAAAAAAGATGATGATGAAGAAGAAGCTGCTCCTGCTCAGCAAGTAAATGAATATGAAGTGCAAGATGATGAAAAAGCAGAGGAAGATGATGATGATGATGACGAAGAAGCTGATCCTGCTCAGCAAGTAATTGAAGATGAAGCACAAGATAATGAAGAAGCAGAGGAAGATGATGATGATGATGACGAAGAAGCTGCTCCTGCTCAGCAAGTAAATGAAGATGAAGTACAAAATGATGAAGAAGCGCAGGAAGATGATGATGATGAAGAAGCTGCTCCTGCTCAGCAAGTAAATGAAGATGAAGTACAAAATGATGAAGAAGCGCAGGAAGATGATGATGATGAAGAAGCTGCTCCTGCTCAGCAAGTAAATGAAGATGAAGTACAAAATGATGAAGAAGCGCAGGAAGATGATGATGATGAAGAAGCTGCTCCTGCTCAGCAAGTAAATGAAGATGAAGTACAAAATGATGAAGAAGCGCAGGAAGATGATGATGATGAAGAAGCTGCTCCTGCTCAGCAAGTAAATGAAGATGAAGTACAAAATGATGAAGAAGCGCAGGAAGATGATGATGATGAAGAAGCTGCTCCTGCTCAGCAAGTAAATGAAGATGAAGTACAAAATGATGAAGAAGCGCAGGAAGATGATGATGATGAAGAAGCTGCTCCTGCTCAGCAAGTAAATGAAGATGAAGTACAAAATGATGAAGAAGCGCAGGAAGATGATGATGATGAAGAAGCTGCTCCTGCTCAGCAAGTAAATGAAGATGAAGTACAAAATGATGAAGAAGCGCAGGAAGATGATGATGATGAAGAAGCTGCTCCTGCTCAGCAAGTAAATGAAGATGAAGTACAAAATGATGAAGAAGCGCAGGAAGATGATGATGATGAAGAAGCTGCTCCTGCTCAGCAAGTAAATGAAGATGAAGTACAAAATGATGAAGAAGCGCAGGAAGATGATGATGATGAAGAAGCTGCTCCTGCTCAGCAAGTAAATGAAGATGAAGTACAAAATGATGAAGAAGCGCAGGAAGATGATGATGATGAAGAAGCTGCTCCTGCTCAGCAAGTAAATGAAGATGAAGTACAAAATGATGAAGAAGCGCAGGAAGATGATGATGATGAAGAAGCTGCTCCTGCTCAGCAAGTAAATGAAGATGAAGTACAAAATGATGAAGAAGCGCAGGAAGATGATGATGATGAAGAAGCTGCTCCTGCTCAGCAAGTAAATGAAGATGAAGTGCAAGATGATGAAGAAGCAGAGGAAGATGATGATGATGATGACGAAGAAGCTGCTCTTGCTCAGCAAGTAAATGAAGATGAAGTGCAAGATGATGAAGAAGCGCAGGAACATGATGATGATGATGATGAAGAAGCTGCTCCTGCTCAGCAAGTAAATGAAGATGAAGTGCAAGATGATGAAGAAGCAGAGGAAGATGATGATGATGACGAAGAAGCTGCTCCTGCTCAGCAAGTAAATGAAGATGAAGTGCAAGATGATGAAGAAGCAGAGGAAGATGATGATGATGATGATGATGATGAACCAGGATTGGTATCTTGTGGATCTTGAGGAAGAAGAAGCTGCTCCTGCTCAGCACTGAGAACAAGCACATGAAGCAGCAGCTGATCAAGCAAATGAAGATTAAGCACAAGATAATGAAGAAGCAGAGGAAGATGATGATGATGATGATGATGATGAACCAGATTCACAGCTTGCAGATCCGGATTATTTGCCTGAAGAAGAAGAAGAAGAAGAAGAAGAACAAGATGATGATGAATAAGAAGCTGCTCCTGCTCAGCAAGTAAATGAAGATGAAGTGCAAGATGATGAAGAAGCAGAGGACACAGCTTGCAGATCCGGATTATATGCCTGAAGAAGAAGAAGAAGAAGAAGAACAAGAAGAACAAGATGATGATGAAGAAGACGCTGCTCCTGCTCAGCAAGTAAATGAAGATGAAGTGCAAGATGATGAAGAAGCAGAGGAAGAAGATGATGATGATGAAATAAACTCCCAGGATCCAGATTACATACCCGAAGAGTCACAGGGTGAAGATGATGATGATTGGTATCTTGTTGATCTTGAGGAAGAAGAAGCTGCTCCTGCTCAGCACAGAGAACAAGCACATGAAGCAGCAGCTCATCAAGCAAATGAAGATGAAGCACAAGATAATGAAGAAGCAGAGGAAGATGACGATGATGATGATGAACCAGATTCACAGCATGCAGATCCGGATTATATGCCTGAAGAAGAAGAAGAAGAAGAACAAGAAGAAGAAAAAGAAGAAGAAGAAGAAGAACAAGATGATGATGAAGAAGAAGCTGCTCCTGCGCAGCAAGTAAATGAAGATGAAGTGCAAGATGATGAAAAAGCAGAGGAAGATGATGATGATGATGACGAAGAAGCTGCTCCTGCTCAGCAAGTAAATGAAGATGAAGTGCAAGATGATGAAGAAGCAGAGGAAGATGATGATGATGATGATGAACGATGATGATGATGATGATGAACCAGATTCACAGCTTGCAGATCCGGATTATATGCCTGAAGAAGAAGAAGAAGAAGAACAAGAAGAAGAACAAGATGATGATGAAGAAGAAGCTGCTCCTGCGCAGCAAGTAAATGAAGATGAAGTGCAAGATGATGAAGAAGCAGAGGAAGATAATGATGATGATTACGAAGAAGCTGCTCCTGCTCAGCAAGTAAATGAAGATGAAGTGCAAGATGATGAAGAAGCGCAGGAAGATGATGATGATGATGGTGAAGAAGCTGCTCCTTCTTAGCAAGTAAATGAAGATGAAGTGCAAGATGATGAAGAAGCGCAGGAAGATGATGATGATGAAGAAGCTGCTCCTGCTCAGCAAGTAAATGAAGATGAAGTGCAAGATGATGAAGAAGCAGATGATGATGATGATGATGAAATAAACTCCCAGGTTGCCCATCCAGATTATATACCCGAAGAGTCACAGGGTGAAGATGATGATGATTGGTATCTTGTGGATCATGAGGAAGAAGAAGCTGCTCCTGCTCAGCACGAAGAACAAGCACATAAAGCAGCATCTCATCAAGCAAATGAAGATGAAGCACAAGATAATGAAGAAGCAGAGGAAGATGATGATGATGATAATGATGATGAACCAGATTCACAGCTTGCAGATCCGGATTATATGCCTGAAGAAGAAGAAGAAGAAGAATAAGATGATGATGAAGAAGAAGCTGCTCCTGCTCAGCAAGTAAATGAAGATGAAGTGCAAGATGATGAAGAAGCGCAGGATGATGATGATGATGAAGAAGAAGCTGCTCCTGCTCAGCAAGTAAATGAAGATGAAGTGCCCGATGATGAAGAAGCAGATGATGATGATGATGATGATGATGATGATGAAATAAACTCCCAGGTTGCCGAACCAGATTAAATACCCGAAGAGTGACAGGTTGAAGATGATGATGATCCGTATCTTGTGGATCTTGAGGAAGAAGAAGCTGCTCCTGCTTAGCACGGAGAACAAGCACATGAAGCAGCAGCTCATCAAGCAAATGAACATGAAGCACAAGATAATGAAGAAGCAGAGGAAGATGATGATGATGATGAACCAGATTCACAGCTTGCAGATCCGGATTATATGCCTGAAGAAGAAGAAGAAGAAGAACAAGAAGAACAAGATGATGACGAAGAAGAAGCTGCTCCTGCTCAGCAAGTAAATGAAGATGAAGTGCAAGATGATGAAGAAGCAGAGGAAGAAGAAGATGATGATGAAATAAACTCCCAGGATCCAGATTACATACCCGAAGAGTCACAGGGTGAAGATGATGATGATTTGTATCTTGTGGATCTTGAGGAAGAAGAAGCTGCTCCTGCTCAGCACAGAGAACAAGCACATGATGCAGCAGCTCATCAAGCAAATGAAGATGAAGCACAAGATAATGAAGAAGCAGAGGAAGATGATGATGATGAACCAGATTCACAGCTTGCAGATCCGGATTATATGTCTGAAGAAGAAGAAGAAGAACAAGATGATGATGAAGAAGAAGCTGCTCCTGCTCAACAAGTAAATGAAGATGAAGTGCAAGATGATGAAGAAGCAGAGGAAGATGATGATGATGGTGATGACGAAGAAGCTGCTCCTGCTCAGCAAGTAAATGAAGATGAAGTGCAAGATGATGAAAAAGCAGAGGAAGATGATGATGATGACGACGAAGAAGCTGTTCCTGCTCAGCAAGTAATTGAAGATGAAGCACAAGATAATGAAGAAGCAGAGGAAGATGATGATGATGATGAACCAGATCACAGCATGCAGATCCGGATTATATGCCTGAAGAAGAAGAAGAAGAAGAGGAAGAAGAACAAGATGATGATGAAGAAGAAGCTGCTCCTGCTCAGCAAGTACCAGATTACGTATCCGAAGAGTCACAGGGTGAAGATGATGATGATTGGTGTCTTGTGGATCTTGAGGAAGAAGAAGCTCCTCCTGCTCAGCACGGAGAACAAGCACATGAAGCAGCAGCTCATCAAACAAATGAAGATTAAGCACAAGATAATGAAGAACCAGAGGAGGATGATGATGATGAACCAGATTCACAGCTTGCAGATCCGGATTATATGCCTGAAGAAGAAGAAGCTGCTCCTGCTCAGCACGGAGAACAAGCACATGAAGCAGCCGCTCATCAAGCAAATGAAGATGAAGCACAAGAGAATGAAGAAGCAGAGGAAGGAGATGATGATGATGATCGAGATTCACAGCATGCAGATCCGGATTATATGCCTAGTGAAGAAGAAGAAGAACAAGATGGTGATGAAGAAGAAGCTGCTCCTGCTCAGCACGGAGAACAAGCACATGAAGCAGCCGCTCATCAAGCAAATGAAGATGAAGCACAAGAGAATGAAGAAGCAGAGGAAGGAGATGATGATGATGATCGAGATTCACAGCATGCAGATCCGGATTATATGCCTAGTGAAGAAGAAGAAGAACAAGATGGTGATGAAGAAGAAGCTGCTCCTGCTCAGCACGGAGAACAAGCACATGAAGCAGCCGCTCATCAAGCAAATGAAGATGAAGCACAAGAGAATGAAGAAGCAGAGGAAGATGATGATGATGATGAACCAGATTCACAGCTTGCAGATCCGGATTATATGCCTAGTGAAGAAGAAGAAGAAGATGATGATGAAGAAGAAGCTGCTCCTGCTCAGCAAGTAAATGAAGATGAAGTGCAAGATGATGAAGAAGCAGAGGAAGATGATGATTATGATGACGAAGAAGCTGCTCCTTCTTAGCAGGTAAATGAAGAGGAAGTGCAAGATGATGAAGAAGCGCAGGAAGATGATGATGATGATGATGAAGAAGCTGCTCCTGCTCAACAAGTAAATGAAGATGAAGTGCAAGATGATGAAGAAGCAGATGATGATGATGATGATGATGATGACGATGATGAAATAAACTCCCAGGTTGCTTATCCAGATTACTTACCTGAAGAGTCACAGGGTGAAGATGATGATGATTGGTATCTTGTGGATCTTGAGGAAGAAGAAGCTGCTCCTGCTCAGCATGGAGAACAAGCACATAAAGCAGCAGCTCATCAAACAAATGAAAATGAAGCACAAGATAATGAGGAAGCAGAGGAAGATGATGATGATGATGAACCAGATTCACAGCTTGCAGATCCGGATTATATGCCTGAAGAAGAAGAAGAAGAAGAACAAGATGATGATGAAGAAGAAGCTGCTCCTGCTCAGCAAGTAAATGAAGATGAAGTGCAAGATGATGAAGAAGCAGATGAAGATGATGATGATGATGACGAAGAACTGCTCCTCCTCAGCAAGTAAACGAAGATGAAGTGCAAGAAGATGAAGAAGCGTGGGAAGATGATGATGATGATGAAGAAGCTGCTCCTGCTCAGCAAGTAAATGAAGATGAAGTGCAAGATGATGAAGAAGCAGATGATGATGATGATGATGAAATAAACTCCCAGGTTGCCGATCCAGATTACATACCCGAAGAGTCACAGGGTGAAGATGATGATGATTGGTATCTTGTGGATCTTGAGGAAGAAGAAGCTGCTCCTGCTCAGCAAGTAAATCAAGATGAAGTGCAAGATGATGAAGAAGCAGATGATGATGATGATGATGAAATAAACTCCCAGGTTGCCGATCCAGATTACATACCCGAAGAGTCACAGGGTGAAGATGATGATGATTGGTATCTTGTGGATCTTGAGGAAGAAGAAGCTGCTCCTGCTCAGCAAGTAAATGAAGATAAAGTGCAAGATGATGAAGAAGTAGAGGAAGATGATCATTATGATGACGAAGAAGCTGCTCCTGCTCAGCAAGTAAATAAAGATGAAGTGCAAAATGATGAAGAAGCGCTGGAAGATGATGATGATGAAAAAGCTGCTCCTGCTCAGCAAGTAAATGAAGATGAAGTGCAGGATGATGATGAAGAAGAAGAAGCAGATGATGATGATGATGATGAAATAAACTCCCAGGTTGCCGATCCAGATTACATATCCGAAGAGTTACAGGGTGAAGATGATGATGATTGGTGTCTTGTGGATCTTGAGGAAGAAGAAGCTGCTCCTGCTCAGCACGGAGAACAAGCACATGAAGCAGCAGCTCATCAAGCAAATGAAGATGAAGCACAAGATAATGAAGAAGCAGAGGAAGATGATGATGATGATGACGAAGAAGCTGCTCCTGCTCAGCAAGTAAATGAAGATGAAGTGCAAGATGATGAAGAAGCAGAGGAAGATGATGATGATGATGACGAAGAAGCTGCTCCTGCTCAGCAAGTAAATGAAGATGAAGTGCAAGATGATGAAGAAGCAGAGGAAGATGATGATGATGATGACGAAGAAGCTGCTCCTGCTCAGCAAGTAAATGAAGATGAAGTGCAAGATGATGAAGAAGCGCAGGAAGATGATGATGATGATGATGATGAAGCTGCTCCTGCACAGCAAGTAAATGAAGATGAAGTGCAAGATGATGAAGAACCAGATGATGATGATGATGATGATGATGATGAAAAACTCCCAGGTTGCCGATCCAGATTACATACCCGAAGAGTCACAGGGTGAAGATGATGATGATTGGTATCTTGTGGATCTTGAGGAAGAAGAAGCTGCTCCTGCTCAGCACTGAGAACAAGCACATGAAGCAGCAGCTCATCAAGCAAATGAAGATGAAGCACAAGATAATGAAGAAGCAGAGGAAGATGATGATGATGATGAACCAGATTCACAGCTTGCAGATCCGGATTATATGCCTGAAGAAGAAGAAGAAGAAGAACAAGATGATGATGAAGAAGAAGCTACTCCTGCTCAGCAAGTAAATGAAGATAAAGTGCAAGATGATGAATAAGTAGAGGAAGATGATGATTATGATGACGAAGAAGCTGTTCCTGCTCAGCAAGTAAATAAAGATGAAGTGCAAAATGATGAAGAAGCGCTGGAAGATGATGATGATGAAGAAGCTGCTCCTGCTCAGCAAGTAAATGAAGATGAAGTGCAAGATGATGAAGAAGCAGATGATGATGATGATGATATAAACTCCCAGGTTGCCGATCCAGATTACATACCCGAAGAGTCACAGGGTGAAGATGATGATGATTGGTATCTTGTGGATCTTGAGGAAGAAGAAGCTGCTCCTGCTCAGCACGGAGAACAAGCACATGAAGCAGCAGCTCATCAAACAAATGAAGATTAAGCACAAGATAATGAAGAACCAGAGGAAGATGATGATGATGAACCAGATTCACAGCTTGCAGATCCGGATTATATGCCTGAAGAAGAAGAAGAAGAAGAAGAAGAAGAAGAACAAGATGATGATGAAGAAGAAGCTGCTCCTGCTCAGCAAGTAAATGAAGATGAAGTGCAAGATGATGAAGAAGTAGAGGAAGATGATGATGATGATGACGAAGAAGAAGCTGCTCCTGCTCAGCAAGTAAATGAAGATGAAGTGCAAGATGATGAAGAAGCAAATGATGATGATGATGATGATGATGATGAAATAAACTCCCAGGTTGCCGATCTAGATTACATACCCGAAGAGTCACAGGGTGAAGATGATGATGATTGGTATCTTGTGGATCTTGAGGAAGAAGAAGCTGCTCCTGCTCAGCACGGAGAACAAGCATATGAAGCAGCAGCTCATCAAGCAAATGAAGATGAAGCACAAGATAATGAAGAAGCAGAGGAAGATGATGATGATGATGATGATGAAGCAGATTCACAGCTTGCCAATCCGGATTATATGCCTGAAGAAGAAGAAGAACAAGATGATGATGAAGAAGAAGCTGCTCCTGCTCAGCAAGTAAATGAAGATGAAGTGCAAGATGATGAAGAAGCATAGGAAGATGATGATGATGATGATGATGCCGAAGAAGCTGCTCCTGCTCAGCAAGTAAATGAAGATGAAGTGCAAGATAATGAAGAAGCGCAGGAAGATGATGATGATGATGAAGAAGAAGCTGCTCCTGCTCATCAAGTAAATGAAGATGAAGTGCAGGATGATGAAGAAGCAAATGATGATGATGATGATGATGATGATGAAATAAACTCCTAGGTTGCCGATCCAGATAACATACCCGAAGAGTCACAGGGTGAAGATGATGATGATTGGTATCTTGTGGATCTTGAGGAAGAAGAAGCTGCTCCTGCTCAGCACGGAGAATAAGCACATGAAGCAGCAGCTCATCAAGCAAATGAAGATGAAGCACAATATAATGACGAAGCAGAGGAAGATGATGATGATGATGATGAACCAGATTCACAGCTTGCAGATCCGGATTATATGCCTGGAGAAGAAGAAGAAGATGAAGAAGAAAAAGAACAAGATGATGATGAAGAAGAAGCTGCTCCTGCTCAGCAAGTAAATGAAGATGAAGTGCAAGATGATGAAGAAGCAGAGGAAGATGATGATTATGATGACGAAGAAGCTGCTCCTTCTTAGCAGGTAAATGAAGAGGAAGTGCAAGATGATGAAGAAGCGCAGGAAGATGATGATGATGATGATGAAGAAGCTGCTCCTTCTCAACAAGTAAATGAAGATGAAGTGCAAGATGATGAAGAAGCAGATGATGATGATGATGATGACGATGATGAAATAAACTCCCAGGTTGCCTATCCAGATTACTTACCTGAAGAGTCACAGGGTGAAGATGATGATGATTGGTATCTTGTGGATCTTGAGGAAGAAGAAGCTGCTCCTGCTCAGCACGGAGAACAAGCACATAAAGCAGCAGCTCATCAAACAAATGAAAATGAAGCACAAGATAACGAAGAAGCAGAGGAAGATGATGATGATGATGAACCAGATTCACAGCTTGCAGATCCGGATTATATGCCTGAAGAAGAAGAAGAAGAAGAAGAAGAACAAGATGATGATGAAGAAGAAGCTACTCCTGCTCAGCAAGTAAATGAAGATGAAGTGCAAGATGATGAAGAAGCAGAGGAAGATGATGATGATGATGACGAAGAAGCGGCTCCTCCTCAGCAAGTAAATGAAGATGAAGTGCAAGATGATGAAGAAGCGTAGGAAGATGATGATGATGATGAAGAAGCTGCTCCTGCTCAGCAAGTAAATGAAGATGAAGTGCAAGATGATGAAGAAGCAGAGGAAGATGATGATGATGATGACGAAGAAGCGGCTCCTCCTCAGCAAGTAAATGAAGATGAAGTGCAAGATGATGAAGAAGCAGAGGAAGATGATGATGATGATGACGAAGAAGCGGCTCCTCCTCAGCAAGTAAATGAAGATGAAGTGCAAGATGATGAAGAAGCAGAGGAAGATGATGATGATGATGACGAAGAAGCGGCTCCTCCTCAGCAAGTAAATGAAGATGAAGTGCAAGATGATGAAGAAGCAGAGGAAGATGATGATGATGATGAACCAGATTCACAGCTTGCAGATCCGGATTATATGCCTGAAGAAGAAGAAGAAGAACAAGATGATGATGAAGAAGTTGCTCCTGCTCAGCAAGTAAATGAAGATGAAGTGCAAGATGATGAAGAAGCGCAGGAAGATGATGATGATGATTACGAAGAAGCTGCTCCTGCTCAGCAAGTAAATGAAGATGAAGTGCAAGATGATGAAGAAGCACAGGAAGATGATGATGATGATGATGAAGAAGCTGCTCCTGCTCAGCAAGTAAATGAAGATGAAGTGCAAGATGATGAAGAAGCACAGGAAGATGATGATGATGATGATGAAGAAGCTGCTCCTGCTCAGCAAGTAAATGAAGATGAAGTGCAAGATGATGAAGAAGCAGAGGAAGATGATGATGATGATGATGAACCAGATTCACAGCATGCAGATCCGGATTATATGCCTGAAGAAGAAGAAGAAGAAGAAGAAGAAGAACAAGATGATGATGAAGAAGAAGCTGCTCCTGCTCAGCAAGTAAATGAAGATGAAGTGCAAGATGATGAAGAAGCATATGACGATGATGATGATGATGAAATAAACTCGCAAGATCCACATTACATAACCGAAGAGTCACAGGGTGAAGATGATGATGATTGGTATTTTGTGGATCTTGAGGAAGAAGAAGCTGCTCCTGCTCTGCAGGAAGAACAAGCACATGAAGCAGCAGCTCATCAAGCAAATGAAGATGAAGCACAAGATAATGAAGAAGCAGAGCAAGATGATGATGATGATGAACCAGATTCATAGCTTGCAGATCCGGATTATATGCCTGAAGAAGAAGAAGAAGAAGAAGAAGAACAAGATGATGATGAAGAAGAAGCTGCTCCTGCTCAGCAAGTAAATGAAGATGAAGTGCAAGATGATGAAGAAGCAGAGGAAGATAATGATGATGATTACGAAGAAGCTGCTCCTGCTCAGCAAGTAAATGAAGATGAAGTGCAAGATGATGAAGAAGCGCAGGAAGAAGATGATGATGATGATGAAAAAGCTGCTCCTGCTTAGCAAGTAAATGAAGATGAAGTGCAAGATGATGAAGAAGCAGATGATGATGATGAAATAAACTCCCAGGTTGCCGATTCAGATTACATATCCGAAGAGTCACAGGGTGAAGATGATGATGATTGGTATGTTGTGGATCTTGAGGAAGAAGAAGCTGCTTCTTCTCAGCACGGAGAACAAGCACATGAAGCAGCAGCTCATCAAGCAAATGAAGATGAAGCACAGGATAATGAAGAAGCAGAGGAAGATGATGATGATGATGAACCAGATTCACAGCATGCAGATCCGGATTATATGCCTGAAGAAGAAGAAGAAGAAGAGGAAGAAGAACAAGATGATGATGAAGAAGAAGCTGCTCCTGCTCAGCAAGTAAATGAAGATGAAGTGCAAGATGATGAAGAAGCAGAGGAAGATGATGATGATGATGACGAAGAAGCTGCTCCCGTTCAGCAAGTAAATGAAGATGAAATGCAAGATGATGAAGAAGCGCAGGAAGATGATGATGATGATGATGAAGAAGCTGCTCCTGCTCAGCAAGTAAATGAAGATGAAGTGCAGGATGATGAAGAAGCAGATGATGATGGTGATGATGATGATGATGAAAAAAACTCCCAGGTTGCCGATCCAGATTACATACCCGAAGAGTCACAGGGTGAAGATGATGATGATTGGTATCTTGTGGATCTTGAGGAAGAAGAAGCTGCTCCTGCTCAGCACTGAGAACAAGCACATGAAGCAGCAGCTCATCAAGCAAATGAAGATGAAGCACAAGATAATGAAGAAGCAGAGGAAGATGATGATGATGATGATGAACCAGATTCACAGCTTGCAGATCCGGATTATATGCCTGAAGAAGAAGAAGAAGAAGAAGAAGGAGAAGAACAAGATGATGATGAAGAAGAAGCTGCTCCTGCTCAGCAAGTAAATGAAGATGAAGTGCAACATGATGAAGAAGCAGAGGAAGATGATGATGATGATGATGATGACGAAGAAGCTGCTCCTGCTCAGCAAGTAAATGAAGATGAAGTGCAACATGATGAAGAAGCAGAGGAAGATGATGATGATGATGATGATGACGAAGAAGCTGCTCCTGCTCAGCAAGTAAATGAAGATGAAGTGCAACATGATGAAGAAGCAGAGGAAGATGATGATGATGATGATGATGACGAAGAAGCTGCTCCTGCTCAGCAAGTAAATGAAGATGAAGTGCAACATGATGAAGAAGCAGAGGAAGATGATGATGATGATGATGATGACGAAGAAGCTGCTCCTGCTCAGCAAGTAAATGAAGATGAAGTGCAACATGATGAAGAAGCAGAGGAAGATGATGATGATGATGATGATGACGAAGAAGCTGCTCCTGCTCAGCAAGTAAATGAAGATGAAGTGCAAGATGATGAAGAAGCAGAGGAAGATGATGATGATGATGATGACGAAGAAGCTGCTCCTGCTCAGCAAGTAAATGAAGATGAAGTGCAAGATGATGAAGAAGCA
>NW_024119997.1:0-10580 GCF_003073215.2 Triticum urartu
CAATTTTCGAAAACGCGCATTTTTCCTATCCAAAGAAAACAAACAAACTCCGGCAAACAAAATTTGATCTATTTATTAAATCTTCATTTTTCCTCAATTTTGGGAAAGTCATATTATTCCCTCTCTTATATTTTTTATATCGGAAAAATTATTGAAGATGAAATAAATAAATCAAATGATCCTCTTTTAAAATTCGAGAAAACTCTCAAATATGAAAATAACGAAATCTCCAACTCTCTCCGAAGGTACTTGAGTTGCGTGAAATTTCTAGGATCAACCAAAATGCAAGAAAATATGCTATGCATGATGATCTAGTGTATAACATTCCAAATTGAACATTCCAAATTGCAAATTTGGGATGTTACAAAATCGACCCACCCACTCGTGCCCCCCTCCAAACCCTACTTCCCCAAATCCCTAACCCTAACCCGCCGCCGCCGCCGCCCACTCCATCGTCGTCCCTCCCAAACCCTACTTCTGGTTGGCCCATTCTCCCCTTCCCTGTGCGCCGCCGCCCTACTTCTCTTCCTTCCTAAGTCGTTGTTTCCATGGAAGTGGTCTGGCCTGTTCATTGCAGGATCTAGCAGTGTGGCCGCATGGTGGTCGATGCTGCTGGATCTGGCGATCTGGCCGCACTGGGGGGTCGATGTTGCCGCATTTGGCTGCTCCAGGCCTCATCAACGACGCCCAGGTTGTTCGCCTCCCCATAGCCACTTCCCCATCATCATCTCATCTGCCTCCCCCGGATCCACTGAGAGGGTAAGCCCGAGAGAGTAGTCGCCTGTCTCCAGAGGAGTTCATCCCGGACGGCCTCTCCAAGGACTCCCTCCTCCTCACTCCCAACGCCACTGCCTTCGGAACACGGTCCTCATCTTCATGGCATCGAGTTCAAGCAGGTCAACTGCGAGCTACATCGATTCCTTTCTTCCTGGGGTCTGCACCTTCTCAGAGTGCACTCGTGCGGCACCTGCCGATGTGGAGGATGGATGGCGGGGTCCTGGTAGAGCTGCTCCACGGCCCTGTCGAGCTCAACCACTAATTGTTCAACAACGCGCTGCACCATCACTTCCTCTACACTCGCTACCAGTAAGCACCACAACGCCTCTATCATCATTGAGCTCGTCACATGTATGTATGGATCAAGATGCTATCAACTATTTGTTTCCCTGTATGTTTGTTCAGAGTTCAACAAGGACACTCACAGTCACAACGCACCAACTAAATCTTTTGTAGCAAATAACCATTATTGTAAAAGAACTCTCAAGTGATTTTCTTTTATAATCTTCTCTAGTATCCTGATTGCATAATGGAACTTGTACCTTTAATTAACCAATATACACCGCAACACACATGGTTTATGCCTTGAGCATTAGTTCGGTTATGCGTATGTTTTGTGAAGGTTTGTTGCTCCTACTTGTGAAGCCATATAGTTGAGTTTGTCCGTATCAGCTATAATAATAGAAAAAGTATATGGTCGTATTTAGGTGTAAGAGCTAGCTCCTATTTCAGGTCTAAGAGTCAGTTTATAAAACAAAAACAAGAAAAGGCTCGGGTATACTAGGTGATATGGAAGATTCTTAGAATGTAGGCCATGTTTTGTTAAAAAAAAGAAGGGCATGTTACTGACGATTCGCTTTCATTTCTGATCCATCTGTCAAAGATAAAGATTGTGAGCAAGATCACAGCCCAAATATGAATAATTTAGAATCCTGAAACTTATGCAAAGTTCTTCTCCTAACAAAATCTTGAGAATTGGAATTTTTCATCAGCTATTTTGATTATGTTTTCTTATTTCTCATGTCTTAATTTTTCAATTGGTTGATTATCAAAGTTATTAGTTGATGAAAACTCTAGTAATTACTCCTTGTAATTTTGCATATGAAAAGAACACTATTAGTTCAGTGATTGTATTCTATATACATTCCTCCAACTAGAACTTATTTTTTAGCTCGGAACCATACAAAAGTGGTAGCATTGAATGTAGGGCATGTTTGGATACAATGGATGTGCAAGCAATGAAAGTGGGTTGGTTTGATTAATTGATGATAAATTGCGCTGGCATTTGTTAATTCTTCAGGTGCAGGATTTTTTGACTCTATTAGGATTTCATTTACATTTGTTCCAATATGGGTTAAAACTCCTTACTGTTTCAGTAAACTGCATGCTCTTGGTTTTCCCCATTGACCTTTGTTGCTCTGACTTTGGCACCTGGGTTGTGTGGCAGTACTTGTTACATGCAGGTAGTGTTAGAAATCAGCACTAAAATTCCATTTTTTTCCATCATTGCTGCTTAATTAGCACTCACATTCCTTCACTGAAGGATAGAATCATGGAGTGATAGAAGCTTTGGGAAAGGGCTGGAGCTCTAGGGCTTATGGTGGTTCTGCCTAGAAATTGTAACAAACAATCTTGTTCCTAAAATTTAAACATAACAAAATCTAGGCACTTCTCAAAAGCCTCTTAGTGTTAACATATATATACATATATATTATATATTGACATTGTAGTTAAACTGTATCCTGCTTGGAGTAGTACACCTTATATTGTTAGTATATATTATTACTCAATGGTTTTGAATTAAAGCTATTCATTTCTTCTGTTACACTCTAAATGAACTTCTACTAAACCTGATAAAAGAGAAAACTACAACAACCACTTAAAAAAATAGTCATAGCTACACAAGCATGTAATAATATGTACTTACTGGTATATTCTACCAAGGAATATAATTCAAGCTACTTGCCATTGTTTTATTTTTGCAGATGGAGGTGGATTATAATGCTGTGGCGATAATAACAACAACCTTATAGCCATATCGTTTACGAATAACTCTGAAAAGGTAATGTAAGTTCCTTCTACTGTTGATATTTGTACAGACTTTGCACATTATATTTGGATGAGAGGTAATATAAATTTGCTACTGTCAATATGATGAGAAAAGGACATGTTATGTACTAAAGTAGAGATGTTACTAGTTGCTTTATGTTTCAGAACATATTCAGCTGTTGTATGTGGCCATGCGGTTGTTGCATGTGATTGTTGTAACATCTTCCTGTTAATATTTGTACAGACTTTGCACACTATATTTTGATGAGAAGTAAGATAAGCTTGTTACATGTTAAGATGATAAAAAATGGACTTGTTCTCTACTATAGTAGAGATTACTCTAGAGATGTTACTGGTTGCTCTATATTTCAGAACATATGCATCTGTTGCATGTGATTGTTGTAACTTCTTCCTTAAGTTCTGAGTGCATCTTTTGCATGTAACATCTTCTGATTTTTTGCAGGTTTCCCAAATGTACACAAGTTCACTAAGGTTTGGAGGATCTTCAAGCTGCTGGAGATTTAGAAGATCTTAAAGCTGCTGGAGATTTGGAAGACCTACAATTAAGTTGGAGGACGTGGCCGGGAGAGCCATGTCTGGACCCGCAAGACGGCCGGGGCCTCCTCATCCAATACCCCGTCCGGATCTGGTGAGACCGGGTTCGATCGATGGGAGAAGGCAGCGGGGGCCATTCATGATGCCCTCGACCGCCAGGAACAATGGGATGCTGATCGGGGCGACAAATCTCTCCACACTTCCGACGACTCTGCACCTCCTGTCAAGCTGCGTGAGATCCCCCCTAATCCTAATCCTCTGGCTACTTCGTCTGATTCTTGCCAAATTTGCAATCTGTTGGGTCATCCTACTGCTAAATGTCCCCAAGCTATGTGTGTGAGATGCAAGAAGAAGGGTCATCTTTCTGTTATTTGTACTGATTTCCTCCCCTGGGAGTGCATACCTGCGATGTGTGCCTTCCAAGCCAAAGGGCAAGGATTCCACTACATTCATGACTATTCTGTTAGTAGTCGGAACAATGATAGGATCGTTAAAGTCATTATCACTATAGTTGAAGGGGAAATCACTACCAAGCAGTTAGTGGATGAATTTGAGAAATACATTAGGCAGGGGTGGCGCTGCTCAGCTCATCTGATTGCTCCTAATCAATATGTAATGCGTTTTCCCAATCAAAGAGAAGTAGATAGAGCTCTGTTCGTGGAATATATCACTCTCAAATCCTTGGGTGTTGTTGTTCGTATCACTCCCTGGTCTGAGGACGTGGAATCTGAAGGTGTGCTTGAGGTGGGCTGGGTGAAAATTAGTAAGATTCCTACCAACAAGCGTTGTGAAAAAAATGTTGCATTTGTTGGAGGCTTAGTGGGGGTGACTCTGGACATTGATATGTCTACTCTTCATCGTCCCTCCTCGGTCCGCACTAAGCTGGGGTGTCGAAACATTGATAAACTCCCTGCATCTGCTGAAGGGTGTCTGGGGGGACATTTTTATCGTTTCCAGTATGAGGTGGAAGAGGTTTTGGTGCGTAATGTAATTCAGGAAGAAGATCCCATCCAAATCCCTCGCTATTCTGGGCAAAGGGCTATGACTCCCAAGCGGAAAAGAGATGATATTCCATCTGATGATAAAAATAAATCCTCTGAGAAAAATGACACCGGGAACACATCCTCCTTCCGGGGCGGCAAAGCCTGTTGCTTGCAGCTTCCTGAGGAGGAGAAGACCAAAATTCCTGAGGACAGTAACTACTCTGATAGTGAGACTAGTGGATCTAATGGGCCCCTGCTGATTGAACAAATGGCACTGGAGCTGGCTGCCAACTGCTTTCAACATGATGGTTCTGTAGTGTTTCAAGCTGGGGATACAAATGATCATGATCCTGTCGATCATGTATCTGGAAACGACCAAACCCTGAAGGTGAATACGTCTGGTAACTTACTTGTATCAGATTTGACTGCTTGCCCCTTTGCTAACGCTAATCAGATTTCTGAGGTGGTGGGAGAGGTGGAGGCTGACATGAAGACGTCGAAGGATTATACGGTACAGCTTCCCCATCCTGACTGCGAGGACATTATTCCTACACCACCACTTGTTCCTGAACCACAGCTTCGGTTCAGTCAGCACAACACTCACCTTCAGCATGTGGACATGGAAACGAGGGCTGCTCATCTGGCCAACATCAAAGATCTGAAAGGTAACACCAGCTCTGTTCATCATAATGCTTTTGCTGTTTTGGCTAATATTGAGATAATTAGTCGGGCTACTAAGATGGGGGTGTTAATTCCTGATAATGACTTTGCATGTGTTGATATTCTAAGACAGTTGGAGACTACTAGGGTTAATCTAGTGGAGAAAAACAGCAATCCTCACGATGATCAGGAAGGGGATGATATGTTCATTACCAATGGTCTGGGTAAGGACACCCCCTTGAATTTGACTTGGCTAGATGAGGACGAGGTTGTTAATGAAAAATTAGTTAAATCTAAGTCCACCAAGAAAACTAGGAAGAAAGTTGAGATCAGACTCCCTAGACCTGTGACTAGGAGTCAGAAAAAGAAAAATGACAATGATACTGACGTAGGTGGCTCTACCCTGCCTTCTGGTAGGGCCACCAGAATCAGGAAACAAACCAATCGTTACAAATGAGAGGCCTCATTTGGAACTGCAGAGGGGTGGGCAAGAAAGGAATGGCCACCTGCCTCTCTGACATAATTAGTGACCCCTCCATTGAATTCCTGGGCTTGCAAGAGACTTTGAAGAGAGATTTTCCTCCTAAGTCTATCAGGAAATTTGATCCTTTTGGCAATTTCCATTGGGAATGGGTACCTGCTGTAGGTAGATCTGGTGGTATCCTTTGTGACATTCGCATCAACAACCTGGAGTTGTTGAGGTGTATCAAAGGCAAAAACATCTTGCAGATGAATGTTAGGGACATTAAAACTAAAATTGCCTGGAGCTTCTTAGTGGTGTATGGCTCGGCCCATGAGGAATTTAGGGAGGACTTCCTGAGGGAATTAGCTTCTTTCTGCCATAACACAGATTTGCCCTATATTGTAGGGGGGATTTTAATATCCTTAGACATAATGGTGAGAAGAACAAGAAAATGCAGCACTCTAAATCTACAGACTTGTTCAATGCCATTATTAATACCCTGGGTCTTAGAGAAATGCATATGAGTGGAGGTCAATACACTTGGACTAATAATCAGTCGCATCCTACTCTTGAGAAACTTGATAGAGTGCTCATCTTTGATTCCTGGGAAAATTTATTTCCTCTGGCATCTTTGAGAAAGTTAGTCAGAGAGCTTTCTGACCACAACCCTCTTCTTTTGTACACTGATGAGGAAAAGAGAGAGCCCCCCATGACTCGGGAATTTCGTTTTGATCTTTCTTGGTTGAAAGATGACAGGTTCCTCGACCTGGTTTCTAAAATTTGGAATAGGAAAGTTGCAGCCTCTGACCCCATTGATATCCTGAATATTAAACTTAAGAGATTTAAGTCGTACTTCAAAGGATGGGGCTCGAATAAATTTGGTCATACCAAAAAGCGTAAAGAAGAATTGAGAATCGAACTGGAAATGTTGGAGGAGGCAGAAGAGGAGGGCCCTCTGCCTCCCGAGCTTTATGGTAGAAAGGTGGATGTACAGGTGGAGCTTTGCGAATTGTTAGCTGCAGAGGAAATTTACTGGCTGCAACAATCTCATGAGCGCTGGCTCTTGAGAGGGGATCGTAATACAGACTATTTTCATAAAATAGCCAATGGCCGTAAACGGAAAAACACAATCCATGCCCTCAAATGCGGCGAGGTCGAGATTGAGGGCACAGACAACCTCCTGGCCCATGCCACTAACTTTTATGAAGACCTATTCGGCCCAGCACCTGGTAATCAGCTCCACCTTGATCCTGATACTTGGGCAGACAATGAGAAATTATCTGCGGATGATAACGCTGACCTTATCAGAGAGTTCTCTGAAGAAGAGGTCAAAGAAGCCTTATTTGACATGGAGGTCAACAGAGCCCCCAGCCCGGATAACATTACTGCTGAATTTTATCAGTGTTGTTGGGATATAGTTAAGATTGATATTATGCGTATCTTTGATAGCTTCCATAAAGGTACTTTGGATGTACAACGCCTTAACTATGGTACTATTACTCTGCTACCCAAGATATCTGGAGCTGACCGTATACAACAATTTCGTCCCATCTGTTTGCTTCGTTGTCCATACAAACTCATCACAAAGGTTATGGACAGAAGGGTTGCTAGATATGCCAATATCCTTATTAGTCCTACTCAAAATGCTTTTGTGAAGGGCAGGAGCGTCATGGATGGGGTGCTGGCCCTTCATGAACTTCTCAACTATACTCATGTTAAGAAAAGGGTCGGGGTAGTTCTCAAACTTGATTTTGAGAAAGCATACGATAAGGTTAACAGGGATTTCCTATTGGAATGCCATAAGCTTCGGGGTTTTAACCAGAAATGGTGCGGTTGGGTTGAGCAAATCCTCCGCAATGGCACGGTTAGCATTAAACTCAATAATTGTGTGGGGCCGTATTTCCAAAGTGCTAAGGGGGTACGGCAGGGTGATCCCCACTCACCTTTCCTTTTCAACCTTGCAGTGGAGTGCCTAACTAAGATGATTAAAAATGCCCAGAAAAATAACCTCATTGTGGGTTTGGCCCCTGACTTGATCCCTAATGGGGTCGCGGTCCTGCAATATGCGGATGACACGATTATCCGCTTAGAGCATGATCTGGAGAAGGATGTAAACCTAAAGCTACTCCTGTATATGTTCGAAATGATGGCTGGGTTAAAAGTTAATTTCCACAAGAGTGAAATCTTAACTGTGGGGGGTGATGACTATATAAATAAAGCTTATGCAGATCTCTTTAACTGTGATATTGGGCACTTTCCTCTTAAGTACTTAGGGATGCCTGTGAGCTTTACTGCCCTCCGGAACTCGGATTGGGAGTTCATAGTGGACAAATACTTAATCTGGTTCGATGCTTGGGTTGGTAATGCTGCTTCTATGGGAGGGAGACACACCCTTTTGGATTCGGTGGTCACTCAACTATCTCTCTACCACATGTCAATGTGGCTGATGAATAAGACCTTTGTGGAAAAGCTGGATAAACATAGGAAGAGATTTTTCTGGCAGGGTGCCAATAAAAAACGTCGATATCATTTGGTTCGATGGAGCAGAATTTGTAGGTCCAAAGAGAAGGGTGGACTGGGTATCAAAGACCTACGCAAGCAAAACATCAGTCTTATGCTTAAATGGTGGTGGAAATTGGATACCCAACATGGGATTTGGCAAGATGTTGTGAAAGCTCGCTACTTAAGAAATCAGACAGTTGCGACTGTTGAGGTCCGCTTCAATGACTCACCTTGCTGGAAAAATCTCTTGAAAATCAAGGATCTGTATATGATTGGTAGGAGGATACATACGGGATCTGGTGATTTGGCACGATTATGGAAGGACTCCATCAACGGGCTAACTCCGTTCATGGACCAGTATCCTAGGCTCTACAACATTTGTGTGGCACAGAATTGCATGCTGGATAAACTGGAGAATGTAGTTTGTGCTGACTTTTTCCGTAGAAGATTGGATGATGATTTGAAAAAACAATGGTTGTCTCTACAGAGCTCTGTTCATAAGCTGAATTTGTCCGGAGACAAAGATTCTATGTACTGGGGGTTGAATAAGTCAGGTAAATTCACTACCAAGTCCATGTACAAGTGGTTGGAGCGACCACTTAGTGGATGCGCCTATAAGTGGATTTGGAAAGCTAAACTTCCTCTTAAAATACAAATCTACCTTTGGCAACTTGCTCAAGATGCGGTGCTTACTAGGCATGTGATGCGCCAGCGAAAGTGGCAAGGGAACCCTGAGTGTTCCTTTTGTCATCAGATTGAAACGTCCCAGCACTTATTCTTTGGTTGCTCTGTAGCTAAGGTTGTTTGGCGGTCGATTGGGGTCACGCTTGGGACAGATTTGTGCCCTAGTAATTACTGGCAATTTTTTCTTTGGGGCTACTCTTTCTTACCTGGATACGAATCCTTTTATACTGTGGCGCTTGGGGCGGTCACTTGGGCCATCTGGTTGGCTCGTAATAGAGCTACGTTTGAGAAAAATATGATCAAATCTCCTTTTGAGATTGTCTTTACGGCAGTGTCTTTTCTCTTATATTGGGCAGGTTTACAGGCGGGGGAAGACATCAAACAACTTCGAGCGGGTGCTGAGATGATTCGTAACGGGACCGTGCTGCTGATGAGGGCCCGCGAGGCGTCCAAGTGATGTGCAGCGCTGGTTTCGGCTCGTTTTCTTCATCTGCGACTACTTCGATGAAGATCTCCTGTGGTGGTTGTTTTGTTACTAAGACTATTTTAACTCCGCTTTGAGATACTGTGTGAGATCGCTCAAACTCTGCCTTTGTAATAGGGCTAGTCTTACTTTGGTGCTGCTTAGGTTTTCGCCCCATAACACTCGTTTCGATGGCGGGCGAGTGTGGTGGGGTTCCTAGCAGTGCGTTGAACTCGCTCTCCCCTTCTCCCTATTCTTGGACTTTCCGTCGAACTTTGTATTTCCGTTCTAAGTAATGGAAAGGGGGTTTGCCCGGTTCAAAAAAAAAGTTGGAGTGATAATGTCATATGTATTGTTTGTGAACCCAAAGACTTGCTCTGCTCATTTTGGTTATGTGGCACACATCTAGAAACATATGTACATCTCCTCTTGTGGCACTACTTTATTTTGGTTGTGGCAAACATATATGTACTTTTGTGGCACAACCTCCTTATATATGGGTGTTTTGTTTATTGAATGAAGTTTAAGATTTTGATGAGGCCTGTGTGTTACTTTGATTGAATGCATGTATAAATTGTGTGATATGTCCAGATTGCCTAGACATATAATTGATGGATATTACATAATACGGATGCCTAGAATTTTTTCTAGCCAAATCAATTTGCTGGCGTAATATATGCCGGGTAAATGTGCTTGTGCAGGCAGTTGGACTGCCGGTAATTGTAGTTTCACTTGCCCTGACCAATCTGCCAGGAGAAAATTGACTGCTGGCAAATGCATGGGCCAGGGCAGAAAAACTGCCGGGAGAAGTTTATTTGTCGGGACAAGTAATCCCCGGCAGCCGTTCTCGTGGCAGTTCTTTCTGCCAGGAGAACCACAATCCCGGCAGTTTATATACCCTTTAAAGGGCCTTCTCCCGGCAGTTTTTGTGTCCTTGCATCAGTGTTGTGGTGTAGTGATTGAAAATAGACTTAATGTTTGTCTCTGTATCTTCTGCTGACAAGGACGCAGAGAAGATATTCGACAGTTTCAATAGAATGCATATGATTTGGAGAGATAGAGTTTGAGATAGAAAGCATAGAGAGGTTAGGGTCCGATCACATTCACTTAGTTCAAAAGATTCAACAAGAAGACATAGCTATAAGTAAATGCTGTAGAGGACAGAACACTAGTATATATATATGAGAAAGACAATCAAATCAACATAGTGAAGATAATCATGAAGACAAGTTGAGATTGAAGCCAAACCAAATGTGAAGACATACCAAATGTAACACCATGGGTAAAACACTTCAAACAGACGAATTTTGTGGTGGCGTTACCCACCGTATAGGAAGTATTAGACCCAGACACGGCGCACAATTATCGTGGCGCTCCGAAGTCAAATTCCACATTAATGTATTCACACTTAGAATGTATGTCTTCATCGATTGAAGATATACTT
>NW_024119998.1:0-17081 GCF_003073215.2 Triticum urartu
TGGCGGTCTGCTCGGCGGGGGGTTGTGGGGGGTGCGCCGAGTGGGGAGCCATGACAGTGCTAAGTTGGAACTGCCGAGGACTTGGGCAACCCCGGATAGTTCAGGAGCTAGTGTGTCTAGTGCACACATACAAGCCTAAGCTTGTGTTCATCTCTGAAACTCGACAAAGCAACTTGTATGTCAATAAGCTCAGATGGAGGCTCGACCTCAAGCATTGTATTACGCAGCCTGGCATTGGCAAAGGTGTCTGTATTGCGCTATTCTATGATGAAAATGTAGAAGTAATAAAGCTTGCCGTTGGCTCGAGGTATATCGATGTTCTGATCAGATTATCCCCTGATAGCTTGCAATGGCGTGGTACCTTCATCTATGGAGAACCTAAGGCACATGAGCGATACCACATGTGGAACATACTTAGGAGGATTAAATGTAGCAGTTGTGCCCCTTGGTTGATGATGGGAGAATTTAATGAAACCGTATGGCAATCTGAGCATATCTCTGCCACAAAACGGTCTAAGAAACAGATGGAGAACTTCAGAATGGTACTATCTGAATGTAATCTATTTGATCTAGGATTCAGAGGACCGATCTGGACCTATAACAACAAACAGGAGGGGAAGAAAAATGCGAGAGCTACACTGGATCGTGGAGTTGCATCACGTGAATGGTCAAATCACTTTAGAGATGCATCAGTCGAACACATCTGCACATCTAGGTCGGACCACCTGCCCATCCTGCTGCGGTTTGGGAAACGGCAGGAGTGGCGACGAGTGCGCAAGGATTCACAAAAACCTTTCCGATATGAACACATGTGGGAACGTGTGGCGTCCCTGAAGGACTCGATCTTGGAAGGATGGAGCAAGGCGGGCAAGGCCAGGAATCTACATGAGGTAGGCGCAAAGTTAAAGGAGATGCAACAGGTCTTGAGAACCTGGGCTAACAGAGACTTTGGTTCGGTCCTGAAGAAAATCTCGGAAACCAGGAAGGAACTTACTGCACTATGGAGCGAGGCGTTTTCTACAGAACAACAGGAAAAGATCAAGAGATGTTCGACTAAATTGGATGAGTTATTATTGAGGGAGGAGATTATGTGGCGGCAGCGGTCACGAGCTACATATTTGCGTGAGGGAGATCGCAATACAAAGTGGTTCCAAGGCAAAGCAACGTGGAGAAAAAAGAAAAATGAGATTACAAAACTTTTAGACAGTTCTGGAGTTTGGAAGGAGGAGAGGAAAGACGTTCAAAAGATGATGAGAAAGTTTTATCAGCAGCTTTATGAGAAGGACGACACGGTCAACCCCACTGAAATCTTGGAGCTGGTTGAAACTAGAGTAACAGTGGATATGAATAGGACTCTGACAAAGGCATTCTCAGATGAGGAAATAAGTGATGCATTGTTCTAGATAGGGCCACTTAAAGCGCCAGGACCCGATGGTCTCCCGGCTCGGTTTTTCCAACGATACTGGGATGTGATGAAGGAGGATGTAGTAAAGGGCATCAAATATTTCTTTGAGAAAGGGAGCATACCAGAGGGTATAAATGATACCGTAATTGTGCTCATCCTGGAAGGAAATGATCCGAAATCACTAAAGGGCTACCGACCAATAAGCCTCTGCAATGTCATCTATAAGGTGATCTCCAAATGCCTTGTCAACAGACTACACCCTTTTCTAGATGAGATGATGTCGTAAACCCAAAGTGCCTTTATCCCCGGACGTATGATCATAGATAATGCAACCATTGCTTTTGAGTGCTTCCATAAGATCCAACACTCCAGGAACAAGCACAATACTCATTGTGCTTATAAGCTGGATTTGGCCAAGGCCTACGATAGGGTCGATTGGAACTTTGTTGAAGGGGTCCTTCTGAAGACAGGATTTGATCAGAAGTGGATTAATTGGGTAATGCAATGTGTCAGATCAGTCAGATATTCGGTGAGATGCAATGGTGATTTGCTGGCACCGTTCATCCCGTCTAGGGGATTGCGGCAGGGCGACCCATTAAGACCATACTTATTTCTCTTTGTTGCGGATAGCCTGGTCAGCCTCATAAACAAGGAGATTGAGTCTGGAAACCTGAGCCCTATTAAAATTGCTAGAAACAACCCAGGCATATCGAACCTTCTGTTTGCGGACGACAATTTGTTGTTCTTCAAGGCTACACTTGAGCAAGCCAGGACTATCAAGAAGGTGCTGTCCACTTTCCAGAAGTGCACCGGACAACTGCTGAGCGAGAGCAAATGTTCGTTGTTATTCAGTGAAGCTTGCCCGGAAGAGGTCAGAAACCAAATCAAAAACTGCCTGGGAGTTGTGGCATCAACTTTTGAAAGTAAGTACTTGGGATTGCCAACACCGGAAGGGAGAATGAAGGATGAAAACTTTCAGCCAATTACGGATAAGTGAGGGAAGAGATGCAATGACTCCTCTGAAAAATTTATGTCATACGCGGCAAAGGAAGTGCATGTCAAATCTGTGGTGCAGGCTCTCCCTTGCTTCACCATGGGCGTTTTCCTCCCGTCCAAAGGTTTCTGTGAGAAATATGAGAAGGTGGTGAGAGACTTCTGGTGGGGGGACAAGGCTGGACATAGAAAAGTTCGTTGGATGTCGTGGGAACACATGACGAGACCCAAGCGAGTAGGAGGCATTGGTTTCAGAGATATGCACTTATTTAACTTAGCCCTTCTTGCTAAACAAGGGTGGAGACTACTGCAGAACTCGGACAGCCTGTGTGCAAGGGTAATTAAATCTAGGTACTACCCTCATGGGAATTTGATTGACACGGTCTTTGCAGCAGACACATCTCCAGTCTGGAGGGGTATAGAAGCAGGGCTTGAACTTCTCAAGAAGGGCATAATTTGGAGAGTAGGAGATGGAAGGAACATACAGATACAGAGGGACCAGTGGATCCCTCGAAAAGAGGGCCTTCGGACGGCAGCCTTCATTAGGCGTTCGAGATTGAGTGAACCAGTTAATGCACTCGGACAGGAAGGAATGGGATACAGAGCTTATTCGACAGATTTTTCAGTTTTGATGCGGAGGAAATTATCAAGATTAACATCCCTAGTATGGACACAAAGGATCATGTAGCCTGGCACCATGAGAGAAATGGAGTGTTTTCGGTGAGAAGTGCATATAAGCTAGCTGCCTCGCTAAAAACACATGCTGCACAAGAACCCTTGAGCTCTTCAGGTGAGGTGCAGGACCGGGGCATCTGGGACAACATATGGAAGGCCAAAGTACCACCAAAAGTCAAAATATTTGGATGGAGGGTTGCAACTAGCCCACTTGCAACAAAAAAGAATAAATTCCGAAGAAAACTTGAGTTAGATTCTATTTGTAATATATGTGGCGTCGATGAGGAGGATGAGTTCCATGTCATACTGGAATGCACAAAAAGCAGAGCCATGAGAGAAGCGCTAAGGAAAGTCTGGGACCTTCCTCCTGAGGTTGCATTCCGCCGTACGGGTCCGGATTGGCTTCAGATGTTACTATGCTCTGAAACTGAAGAAGTTAGAGCAAGAATTCTCATGATGCTTTGGAGAAGCTGGCATTTGCGTGATGATATTGTGCATGGGAACGAGAGATAGACCATTACAAAATTTGTAATATTCCTACTGCAGTATGAGGACGACATGGGAAGGGCATCCTTGACGCAAGGCTCTGAGTCAGGAAAGGATCTATGGCCCCTGGCCATTAAAACGCCCCATGCTATCTCAACGGACTGCACACAGTGGGCTACTCTGACAGAAGGAACCATCAAAATTAACTCCGATGCGTCCTTCTTGCCAGACTCAGGAAATTGTTGGGCAGGAGCTATTGCTAGGAACTACAGGAGCAGATCATGTGGTGCATGGGGAAACAGATGCTCACATCGAATAGTGTGGAAGAGGCGGAGGCCAAGGCCGCCCTGTGTGGGCTGCAAACGATGGCATCAATATATACAGGTCCTATAGAGGTGGAACTGGACTGTCAATCAGTTATCAAGGATTTGTCAGGTGCTGGTCCTAGCCTGTCTCCCTGCTATGCTGTGATTAAGGACATCAAGGCGACCCTGTGCCAGTTTGCGTCGCACAAACTATCATATGATGGGTGAGAGTGCAACAAGCTTGCGCATGAACTAGCCACAGAAGCAAGGAAGGTGGGAGATCTGCATATTGTCGGCGGAGTTCCAGAAAGAATGCGTGCAATGATGCTTAAGGAGTGTAGCAACCATGCTGAGTAATTTTATTCAGGTTTCTTAAAAAAGAAATAATAAAAATTATATCCAGATCCTTATACCACCTAGCAACGACTACAAGCACTGAAGCGAGCCGAAGGCGCGCCACTGTCATCGCCCCTCCCTCGCCGGAGCCGGACAAATCTTGTTGTAGTCGTCATGCTAAGGTCCCGTAGAACCAACGCACCAAAACAGCAACTACCGTAGATGAAGAGTGTAGATCAAAACAATCCAACCTGAAAACACACGAACGAAGACGGACGACGAACAGATCCGAGCAAATCCACCAAAGACAGATCTGCCGGAGACAAAACACGTGTGTACATGTACACAGTCCAGGTGCGATTCTAGGAGCACTCGCATGTGATTTTTTTTAAATAATTTATTATTTTGTACGAAATCCGGAAACTATGATCTCGAACTGAGAATTTTCAAAAGTATGACCCCGTGGTTGCACGAGCCGAACAGTCACTCTTTGGTCGCGCTCCAGCTAAAGAGTCACTTTTCGGTCATGCCCGAGCCTAAGAGTCACCCTTTGGTCACACCGAGGCCGAAGAGTTAGTCTTTGGCCGAGGCCGGGCCGAGAAGCCACTCTTTGGTTTTATCGGAGCAGAAGAGCCATTTTTCTATGAAGGCACAAATAAAGATAAGGGCAACTCCAATGGACCGACGCATTTTGTCTTCCCGTATCCATTTTCGTCCATGCGGTCAGAAATCACGGCCAAATGAGGTGATGCGAACGGACCAATGTCCGTCTTGCTGCCCGTTTTGACCCATTTCCAACACAAAATTTGGTCGGGCCTCTATCCGCGTGGACGCCTGATGGGATACAAACGGACTTCTACTGTCGGCTTTGACCCATTTCTGGCATAAATTTGGGCTGGTTTACGTCCACGCGGACACACCGTGGACGCCCACGGCGATGCAAATGGGCTACTGTCTATTTTGCTGTCTGCTTTGACTCATTTCTAGTACAAATTTTGATTGGATTTGCGTCTATGCGGACAAGCCTCTGGTGATGCAAATGGACCAATATTAGTTTTGATGTCTGCTTTGACCCATTTCTAGCACAAATTTGTGTTGTTTTTGCGTCCGTGCAGACACGCAGCGGACGCATGCGGCGCCCTCCCCTGTCCCGCTTGTCGGTGGCACATAGGTCAGTTCCCCACCCATTCCACCAAGTTCAAACTCCCTCCCCGGCCTCTTCATCACCCTCAAGGATTATGTTGGCCCGTTGGTTGTGTCCGCTTGCGTCGTCCTGTTGGAATTGCCCTAATTCTTCGTGTAATGTGGCAACCAAAGTTGCATGTTGGTCCTGGTGGACCAAAAACCACTCTTCGGTTACGTGCGACCAAATCCAAAAATAACTTTTCTACATAAGTAATATGAGGACCACATTAGGCTAATTGATATTTTAGATTCCATTCGGTTATTCCATAGGCTCATCCTTCCAATGTTGTTTTTATTGCTATTAGTAATTTGTAGTGGCACCCTCGAAGAGTGGCTCTGCCCCGATGAAACCAAAGAGTGGCTCCTCGGCCCGGCCTCGACCAAAGATTGACTCTCGGCCCCGGGGCATTTTATTAACTCTTTGGCCCGAGCATGACCAAAGTGCAGTGCGACGGACAGGGTCATACTTTTGAAATTTCCCAGTTCAGGACCATAGTTTCAGGATTCTATACAAAAATAATAATATTAAAAAAATCCACTAGCATGTGACCTCTTTCTTATGACTACAACCCCTTACTATGGTAAAACTTATTGATAACTTAAAATTACTGACATGGTAATGCTTCTTTTTCGAAAAGAAGGGTAACACCTCTGGCCTCTGCGTCAATGGATGTACATTTTTTGATAAAGGGCACTTTTATTAACTCTAAATGTAGTATAAATCATGATGAGTAACACCCAGGCTCTGCATAATCAAGATGCACATAGTCAAACACCAAAAGTTTTACAAAAATAAAAATAAACGAGAAACTGAAATATCTGCAATAGTAGAGTCATGTAGGACTGACACTTCTCATGTTGAAGAAGGTGGTGGACCGATACAGAGATTATACTTCCACCCATGTTGGGTAAAACGTCCTTGTTCACCCGCTCCAACCACGTACACACTGCCTTGAACAACGATTGGTACTCAGTTCGATGTAGTGTGGACCACATAGGAAGCTAGTGCGTACAACGGAAAATAACCCGTAAAGGAGAAGAGTTTATTTTATTAAAAACCAAATTAGTTCTACATGGCCAAAGTGATCATAATAAGGCATACGCTCCCACCCTTAATAACGTTCTAAACTTATTTGGAATAGCGTCTAACCAATGACCAAAATATTGGCAACACTTGTGGGCGAATATAAATTAGACGCTATTTGGATGATTGACTATGTAGAACACGCAAGCTTGCACCAGAAAAAAGTGTTTGATTGTCTCGATGTGAGTACAAAACTACACTTCTTACTTTCTTGCAAGTTGCGACAGGCGAGATCCTCTTTGGTAATCACAACTCCCCTCTGAAGATATCACATAAAGATTTTTAACTTTTAGTGGAATCTTCGACTTCCAAATTTTCTTGTTAATGTCCACTCGGATCTCTGAATGCTTGAGTGCATGGTACATAGAGTTGATTGTGAAGGATCCAAATGTAGTGAGGTTCCAGCGAAACGCATCTTGTCCTTGTGTCAGGTTATTCAAACCCAATCTAGATAAAAGATTTTGCCATGACATAAGATGAGGCCCGATCAAATCCTGCCTGGGAGCAATATCTAGCAGGGATGAGCTGAGGACCTACGCAATAGTATCATTCTTACTGCAAACAATGCGATACAAATTTTTGGATACTATTCTTGGAGGCTGGCATTGCTTAGGCTGTTGCCCTCCCAGAAACAAATTTTTGACCCGACATTTATC
The DNA here is from genome assembly GCF_003073215.2 of Triticum urartu. NCBI lineage: Eukaryota > Viridiplantae > Streptophyta > Magnoliopsida > Poales > Poaceae > Triticum > Triticum urartu. The sequence continues at coordinate 7,126 of NW_024119998.1, forward strand.
GCGAAGGATCCAAAATAGAAAATATGTTTCTTTACCGCCATTAGACTAACCCCAAAGTGTGAGTAAATAGGTTTCCAAGAGGCCGGAGACGCAACCTTTTGACCTAGATACTTAATCTTGGATGTACTTAATCTTGGATGTACATAGCCAAAGAAGAAGGGAAAGGCCTGCGCTTCAACCGAATCCCGGCCAATCTTGGAGCCTTCCCTTGAGTGGTAGACGATGATCAATCAGGAGGGGTTGGCCAAGGTTCGGCCAGCCCTCGCTGCCGATTCCAATGAGTGGAAGGCAACGACGTCTTGGCCCGCCTCCCGGGCTATGATCGACATGGAGGCCACCAAGATCCCCATTAATCTTCACGCTCTCTTGGCTGGCCTGATCCCCCTTTCTCTGATTTCTTCAATGCCATACTCTCGCACTACCAGATCAAGGCGCTGCATCTGGACCCCCAATCCATCAGCCTCCTCGTCGTCTTCGCCTTCCTGTGTGAAGCTATGGTGGGCATTGCTCCTTCCGTTGCCCTGTTTCGCCATTTCTTCTCGCTCCACTTGGTCGACGCCCGCCAGCACTCGGGGTGAGTGGCCTTCCAGCCCGTGGCGGCGACAGCTGGCCTGGGCATTGACTTCATGCTCTGCCCAGATGTGAGGGGATTCTAGAAGCAGTGGGTGTATGTGGACGCCGGCATGCTCAGCCCCCTACTCCTGCTCCCACGAGTGCCGGCGGTGCCCAGCTCCGGCTGGGGGCAAGTGAAGCTCGTCGACCATCGGCTTGCCCATGTCTGGCCCAGGCTAGCCAAGTTGAAGAAGGTCAGGGTGACGGTGCCGATGGTGGTGAAGGAGTTCGTCCGGTGGCGCATCTCCCCGCTCCAGCGCCATTCTCTCCCAATGTGGGACTTCACCGGCTCCAAGGATCCCATGAGGCTCCAGGTGCCCTCGCTTCCTTCCAAGACGCTGTGCACGGTGCTCGAGCTCCTGACAGGCGACCCCGCGCCTGCCGTGCTTCCGGAGGATAGTTGCCTCCTGTACCTTTACTCGAACAAAGAGGACTTCGTGAGGCAGATGCCTCTCTTCCACGAGTGGGGGTATCGCCCGACAGTCCTTGAAGGGCCTCACGAGACCCTCATCTTTGGGGCTCCCGTGCTTGTCCATCCCATGGAGTGTGCCCCGACTGAGGATGCAGGGGGGCGGATGCCCTCGCGCACTCCTGAGGCAACCACTGGGGAGCGGGCGTCACTAGGCGCTTCCGATGTAGTCGCTCCTGAGGCTCCGGCGAGAGCTCCCGAGGTGGCCACTAGAGAGCTGGTGCTGCCCAATGCTCCTGAGGCTGGTGAGCAGGTGCGGCCTAATGCTCCTGAGGCCGCCGCGCCCGAAGCCTAGGCCAGTGCTCTGGAGGTGGGAGCATGCTGCCCAGTCGCCAAAGGTCATGCCCCGATCCCTGGATCACATTGCCTGGGCCTGGAAGCGCTCCGCAAGAGGAAAGGGCTCCCGAGTTGTAGTGGCGACGCCTACCGGCCCCTAAAACAGAGGAAGTACATAGCCATAGACGAGTAAGTGCCTTGCCCTTGTGGTTTTCCTCATGTTTCTTCCCCTTCCGACCCTGGATCTTCAGGGTCCCTCACGTTGCGGCGGCGAAACCCCCTTGTCGGTGTCAAAACCGACCGATCTCGGGTAGGGGCCCGTACTGTGCATCTGATGATCGAAGGTAACAAAGGACAAGTGGGACACAATGTTTACCCAGGTTCGGGTCCTCTTAATGGAGGTAAAACCCTATGTCCTGCTTGATTGTATTTGATGAGTATAGGGGTTACAAGAGTTGATCTACCTCGAAATCGTAATGGCCAAACCCTAGATTTCTAGCCTATGTGAATTCTGATCGTCCCCATGGACTAAACCCTCCGGTTTATATACACACTAGAGGGGCTTAAGGTTGTATAGAGTCGGTTTGTAGAGGAAGGAAATTACATATCCGGACACCAATCTTGCCATCCACGCATAGGGGAGTCCTACCCGGACACGGGGGAAAGTCTTCCGCTTTGTATCTACACGGCCCATCAGTCCGGCCCATATCGAATAGCCCGGACACCCGAGGACCCCCTAATCTAGGACTCCCTCAGTAGCCCCTGAACCAGTCTTCAATGATGATATGTTCGACACGCGGATTGTCTTCGACATTGCAAGGCGGGTTCCTCTTGAATACTTCAAAGCAATTTTATGAACAAAAGAACTGTATCCGGCTCTGCATAATTGTTGCAACCCTTAGCCACGAAGGCAAGGTACCAAACCAAACAATGTCTTTCCACCGACAACTTTTTTCGGTGAAAACGCCGCATCTGGCCTCTTAACATTTCGATCTGTTTTCATGCCTTCCACTTCGCGTTTCGAGACACAACCTCCATTAGATCGTGTCGGCCCATTACGGGATCCTCATCAATACAGTTTTGGATAATCCAACCGTGCCATTCACACGACCCCTTGGGAACAGGCAAGTTTTAAGGCTTGGGGGCGGGCGTTTGATATTCACTACCTATATAAGAGGGTAAAGATTCCTCTTTCTCCCCATGCCTTCTTCCTTCTCCTGCCTTCCCATCTTCAAGCTCCAGCACCCAAACTTCAATCTTTCCAACCGCCACCATCCTCCCCAGCCATGTCAGGATCTGGTTCAAAGGGCAAGTGGGAGGCCTCCTCCATCACCGAGAAGGACATCAAGGAGCTCCGGGGGCGGGATATCTGTCTGCGGACATTGCGCACATGCTCCCTACCAAGGATCAAGTCATCCCCACTCCAAAGCCTGGTGAAAGGGTCGTATTCATCCCCCACATCCTCCGTGGGCTAGTGTTTCCCCTCCATCCCTTTGTCCGGGCCTTATGTTCTAGTTTGGGCTAGATTTACATGATCTAGCCCCGAATTCTTCCCTCCACATCTCGGCGTTCATCGTCGTGTGCGAGGCGCTACTTTGCATCCCCCACACTTCGTCCTATGGCTCAAGGTCTTCAATATGAAGCCGAAGGTGGTCGACGGGCAGCATGCGGACTGCGGCGGCGCCATGGTAAGCAAGCTCCCCAACGCTGTTTGGCCCAAGGGGGCCTTTGTGGAGACCGTTAAGGTGTGGCAGTAGGAGTGGTTCTACATCACCAAACCCCGCGATGCCAAGTGGGCGGCCACTCCCGAGTTCAGATCCAGACCCCCCTACATGACTTACCTCGTGGACCGCTAAGGGTATGGACTAGGGATCCACGGCAGAAGTGTTGATGCTGCAAAAGCGCATCACGAATATGATAGGCAAGAACACCAGTCTCACTAACGTGATTCAAGTGATGCTCTTCTACCGGATTCTTCCCTGCCAACTCCAGCCCTCTCACATGTGGGAGTTCAATCCGGAAGATCCATGGACATTGAAGCGCTTCTTTGGCACAATGCACGAAGACATCTGGAAGCTACTCTTCAAGGCCCAAAAAACGTGGCCGAAGAAGACCGAAGACATCGATCTTGACATCGAGAATCCGGACACACTAGTAAATATGCTTTTCCCGAATATATATTCGGTCAATAAGTTTTTAGACATAATGAATTTCTATCCTTCGTTCAGGGTTGGATAGCAAAAGCGGAGCGGATCAAGTGTCTGGCACCGCTGCCCAAAGACTCAGCCACACCCCAGCTAACAGGGATGCTGGTCCTGGCACCCTATCAGGTGCCGGAGAAGAAGGCCAAGAGGAAGAAGGGCAAGGAGGCTAGAGGCGGCCTCCGCCATAAGGGTCCTTCGGACGAAGTCCTCTCCTCCCGCGAGGGAGATGAGGAAGAAGAGGAGGAGGAAGCGGAAAGCGACTCCCCTCTTAGGGGGAGGAAGAAGAAGAGGGCGGACTCCACAAACCTGGAGGAGGAGGCGCCCAAGAGGGGGAAGATGGCCCTCTCCGACGGTTCAGATTCGGAAGCCGAACCAGTCCCAGGAGACTTCCCAGGGTGAAGCCCCTGGCCAAATCGTAAGTACCAAAGGGTCTATTATTTGTCTTCGGTCCTTTATGTTTTTATAATATAACTTATTACACCATGTGCCTTTCAGCCCTGCTCACGGCCTCCCCAACCCTTTGCTATCTGAGTGGAGTTCTCTGCCACCCGAGATGGCAGAGAGCGAGATACCACCGCGAGTCCTTTCTCCAATCACCGCGGATGACACCGAGGTGTTGTCTCGAAGGACCTCTCCTGGCCGCGGAGGGGCGAACGAGGCTACTGAGAAGGCACCCGAGGGTGATACCTCAGCTGCGAAGACATGGGGGCGACCCCCATGGCGACCGATGCCGTGGGCCCTAATTAATCCGGGCCCCAGCCGGACATCATTCCAGACACCAATGTGGCTCCGGAATCAGGCGAGCAACCCCCTTTGAAGGAGGGGGGAGCATCAGCTCCGACGGCGGACTCCACTACTTCAGATGCGCCGAATACTCTAGTGGAAGCACTACAACGTGCTTCCATCGTGGAGGAGCACCGCACCCTAATGGGTGTGGTGGTAGAAAAAGTTCAGTCTGCCAAGAGCGGGCTGAACGAAGCCTTCACCAGCCTACTGACAGGCTTCGAGGTATGCGATGTAATGCTCTAGACGCTTTTTCATATAATGGAATATACCTGTGTATGGATAGTAGCCCCTGAAACTCTGTCCGGTTTTGAAAAAGCCGGATACAGGATCACATAGTATCCAAAAGAGGTAACGTACTTGTCTATTGTATAACAGGCTTCCCTGTTGGCGGCAACCGCCCAGGCCGCTGAAGTTTCCGAACTCAATCAGAAACTGAAGGTGGCTGATGATGAAACCGATCACATCAATAAGCGATTCGATGAGATGCAAGGTATGCGTATACTTTTAATAGGTTGATCATATATCTGAAGTGATATGCAAATTCAGAGATTAACTCATGCACTGCTGTGATTATGAGTGCAGTTGGCACGGCCGAGGTCGAGACCCTCAAGAGCGCCCTTGCCCAGGCCAAGGAAGAGGCAAAGGAAAATAAGGCAGCCACTGAGAAAGCGGCAGCAGAACTAAAAACCGAATAGGTCGCCCGCTGCCAGCACGAAGATAGGGTGGCCGAAGTGGAGCAAGAGCTCAAGGATGCCATCGGCAAGTGCGAGGCCTTGGAGGAGAAGACTTCGGCCTAAGCGACCGAAATTAGCAAAGCTCTCCAGGAGGCTAAGGAGGCCCAGATCGAGTCCCGGAGTACTCGCGAAGAGATCCGAAGGGCCAAATAGATAGTGGCCGGTAAGCCCTTTCTCTTGCAGAGTATATTTGGAGGTCAAAGATATGCTTTGATCACTCGACTATGGAGTTCTCTAGACACCTTTGCGGATCTTTCAAGCAGTGCCAGCGACGCCACATAGTTCCTCTGAGCCCAAGAGGGGAACTCGACTGAGAAGATGTTCTAGTCACAGTTCCTGGCGCCGGAGCATCCGACGCCTCTGAATGACCAGATGGAGAAGCTGACGGAGCTGCATAGGGTGTCCATCTTGGCCATGAAGGATCTCATAGTTCGGCTTTGTCCAGCCGAACCAATCCCTAGCAGCTACTTCGACTTGGTGAGGTGATTCGTTGACGCACTGCCTCGAGTTGAAGTTGTGAAGCGCTCGGCGTGCATAGAGGGTGTGTGGGTGGCCTTTGCCCGTGTTAAGATGCACTGGGCAAAGATGAAGGCCACCGACGTGGCGGCCTCAGGCCCGCCCGAAGGCAAGGACCACCGCAAGCCGGAGAGATACTTTGAAGATGTCCTAGCGGGTGCTCGAATAGTAGAGGGCCAATACTCAAAGGACATTATGTTTGAGTAAATGTATCAAGGCTGTAAAAACTTTGTTTTGTGAACCAAGGCTTTGTCATATATTTATGCCTTTATCTTGAGTTATTTTCCTCCTGTGTGGCCGTTTTATTATGAAATTTGCCAGTTGTCGGCTTCAGCCCCCACGTAGATGCTACGGGGGTGTTCGGTATAGTGCGTGATCACACTTTATCCAACATCTTGGTCCGTAAAGGAGGTGTCCACGCAGTGAACCAGGCAATCAGACTATGCAGCTTTATTACTTTCACTTAGCCATAGGAGTTTGAGGTGGGGCTAAGTACTAGCCCATGGTGCGTATGCGGCAATCCGAACTAGGATGCCTTTGCCGCATGACTGGGCAAAGACTAGCCCTTCGTATAACAAGTAGTAAATCACTAATGATTTGTAGTAAGTCATCGAATCGCTGACCAGCTCTCGCCATATCATGATAGTCAGTTTTCAGCTTTCTCTACTGAGGTGTTTGACCGGACGAACCAGAAACACAATCGCAGTAGTTCTCCGTTTACTACCTCAGCCGAACTAGCGGAACATAAGGTGGTAATCACAGGAGCCGGGCAACCCAACTATAGACCAAAGACATGATTCGGAGCTGATGCATATAATGCAATGTTCGGGACGCCGAAGAGAACCCTATAGGTGTTTGGACACCGAAGACTACTTCCAATGTTAAGGAGCTCATGCAGCGGGCCTCTACGCTGGGAATCACTCCTTTAAAGGTAGTGTTACTGGGCTTGATTCTTGATGGGTCAATACCCATCTTACGGACAGTGTCTTGATAAATCAAGTTAAGATTGCTGCCGACGTCCATAAGGTCTCAAGGGAGATGGTATCCATCAATGATTGGGTCGAGTACTAGGGCCACCGAACCTCCATGATGGATACTAGTTGGGTGGTCCCTGCGATCGAAGGTGATCGGACAAGCCGATCATGGGTTGAATTTTAGGGCAACAGGCTCTATGGCATAGACGTCCCTTAGTGCGCGCTTGCCCTCCCTCTTGGGGATATGTGTGGCATATATCATGTTCACTATTTTCACCTCGGGGGGAAATTTCTTCTGCCCCCTATGTTCGGTGGATGGGGCTCATCATTGTCCTTGCTTTGAGGCCCTTTCCCCTTGTGTTCGGCATTTAACTTACCGGCCTGTTTGAAAACCCAACAGTTTCTGTTGGAGTGGTTGGCAGGCTTGTCAGGGGTGCCATGAATCTGGCAAGGCCTGTCTAGTATCTTATCCAAATTAGATGGACCGTCTCTATTTCCTTTGAATGGCTTATTTCGCTGATCGGGTTTGGAGCCACTGAATCCGGCGTTGACCATCGTATCTTCAGTTTCTTCGTTGTTGTTCCGACGTTGTTTTTGTTACGTCGTGGCCTTCTGTTGCCACCCTGGCTTCAAAGGTGCCAGGGTCGCTAGTACTGTTGCTTCTACAAGCCAACCAGCTATCTTCGCCCGTGTAGAAACGGGTCATAAGTGCAGTAAGAGCAGCCATAGTCTTTGGCTTTTCCTGACTGAGATGTCGGGTGAGCCATTCATCATGGACGCTATGTTTAAAGGCCGCTAAGGCTTCGGCATCCGTACAATCGACGATTTGGTTCTTTTTAATTAAGAACCGAGTCCAGAGTTTGCAGGCAGACTCTCCGGGTTGCTGGACTATGTGACTAAGGTCATCAGCGTCCGGTGGCTGGACATAAGTACCTTGGAAGTTGTCTCAAAAAGCATCCTCCAAGTCTTCCTAGCTTCCAATAGAGTTCTCTGGGAGGCTATTCAACCAGTGTCGTGCTGGTCCTTTTAGCTTTAGGGGAAGGTATTTAACAGCGTGGAGATCGTCACCACGAGCCATGTGAATATGGAGAAGAAAATCTCCAATCCATATAGGGGAATCTGTTGTTCCATCATATGCTTCAATGCTTACGGGTTTAAACCCTTCTAGAAACTGGTGCTGCATTACCTCATCAGTAAAGCACAAGGGGTGTGCGGCGCCTCTGTATCGAGCAACGTCACGATGGAGTTCGGATGACATCCGTGTTCGGTGTTCGGACCGAGTTTGGTTATGCTTATCGCGCCAAGCCTGATGGCCGATGTCTTGTGTTGGAGCACGTCCCCTTGATCCGTAGATTGATCTAGTCTGACCGGCTCTATTGCCCAAGTCCTGAGGTAAGTCATAGGTATGGCCCGGAGCCGCTACCTCTTTGCCTCGATGGCGAGGTGGCGCGGGCTGGTGTTCGGCGTAAGTAGCCGTTTTTTCTCGTCCACATGGTGGTCGGTTTGGTTCGTTAGCATGATTATATCTTGACGGTATTGGCTCAAGGGCCTCATCGTCAAATTGTGGATGTATCTTGCAAATCTCTATGCCTCCCTCCTTGACTTGATCGCGGATGGAATTGAAGCATCTCTTGATGTGTTTGGTTCTTTTGTGAAATCTGGATTCCTTCGCCAAGGCAATTGCTCCAGTATTGTCACAAAAGATTTTCCTTGGACCAGATGCACTAGGTATGACACCTAGATCAGATATGAACTCCTTCATCCAGACTCCATTTGCTGCTTCCAAAGCAGCTATGTACTCCGCTTCACATGTAGATCCCACCATGACGCTCTGCTTGGAACTGCACCAACTGACAGCTCCACCATTCAATATAAATACATATCCAGTTTGTGACTTAGAGTCACCCGGTGTCGGATGTGGGGTTCCGGCAAACCCTTAAGGTTTGAACACTGGGGTGTGCGCGAAGTCTTTCCCTCCTATCGATCTACGCCCTAGCTCGCTAAGATCTCGCGGATGAACTCGACAAACTCGCAACACAGAAAGACACATGATTTATACTAGTTCGGGCCACTGTTGTGGTGTAACACCCTACTCAAGTGTGGTGGTGGTGGATTGCCTCTTGGGCTGATGATGAACAATACAAGGGGAAGAACAGCCTCCTGAGGTTGAGGTGTTCTTGTGTGTGGCTAACTTGAGCGGGTGAGAGAGTGATCTAAGATGCCGTCCTCTCCCCCTTCGTCCCTTTCTATGGTGGTGGCTAGCCCTACTTATAGAGGCCCTGGTCCTCTTCCCAAATATTGAGCCGGAAGGGAGCCAACAACGGCGGGCTAATTTGAAGGGGGATAGCTAGTACAAGCCATCCTGACAAAAGGTGGTCTGTGCCTGCGAAAGGCTCTGGTGGTGACGCCGTCCTGGGCTCCATGACGACCTCCGTCTTGGTCTTGTTGCACCAAAATGGAAACCTTTGCCTGATGCCTCGGTAGTCCTCGCCTGCGCTAGTTTCCTTAGCATCAAAGAGGAAACAAGGACGCTGCGCGCGCTGGCGCCCGCCTGGTGTTGATCGTCATGGCTCACGTCACGAGAGCCTCGTGAGGTTTGCCTCGCCTTGATTTCTCCGCTCCTCGTGAGCCTGCCTGTCTAGGCCGCTCCGGAGGAGGTCTCGTGTCGTCCACCTGGCGAGGCTTGGCCCCACGCGAGGGTCTTGGGTGCCTTGTTGATGAAGATGGGCCGTACGGCCTGCTAGCTCGGCCACACAATGGGCCGCAGGCAGGTAAGTCTGGGGACCCCCGTTCCCAGGACACCGATAGTAGCCCCCGGGCCCAAGGTGCGCTCGGGCTTGGCTTCGCAGCGAAGCCAAGGGCCAGGCACGGAGCGCCACGGCCCCCCAAAGCGTGCGGCCCTGGTTGACGCGTGGCGGTTGATTGGTCGTGGGCGCCTCCGCTTCCCCATGCTGCCTCGGCGACTACACGACTTGACGAGTCTCTGCGACATGCAAGGGAAACCATCATTACCTGCGGTCGTGGGAGGTGCCGGTTGGCCTTCTTTTGCTATAAATGGGAAGGGGGCGGAGCCCCCGTCACCCACCTCTTCCTTGCTTGCTGCTTCTTCTTCCTCATTCCACTCCTAGCTTCTTCTTCCTCGCTTTGTTGCTCGCAGTGCCACCAATGGCGCCTATCAGAAGGTTCTCTGCTGAAGAAAAGGGGAAAGCCCCCCGGGATGTCCCGGAGCCCTCCCGCCGAAGAAGAGGTCGATCCACCGCTGTGAAGAAACGGCGATGCAGGTGGGGGCGAGGCCTCGGTGCGAGCGGCCTCCTCCAGGGTATCCGCTTCCCCTGTACGCCCAAGCCGAGGGCTCAGGAGGGCGAGGCGACGAGCAGGGGCGCCG